>NC_071272.1:1265000-1285000 GCF_023375685.1 Ictalurus furcatus
ACCTTTACCTGGACCATCCCTCAGCAAATTCACACAAATGGAACAAAATTGGTCCCTGGCTTCTGATTGGCTGTGGCGTTAGCAAAATCTGTTAATTGCCTTAGTAGTGTTAATGCTAATTAAGTTCCAAAACATGCATGGCGCAGCATTCGTGTTCGTTCACTTTCACACGTTCTCTCTCTCTCTTTCTGTGGGTTGGGTGGTTTAGTGCTGCATTGTACCTTTTCCTCCCAATTCTGGCAGGTTGCTTCATCCCTCCATCATCAGGGTAACTAACGAGGCCGCTCCAGTTGCCCACCTCGTCTCCTTTGAGGCGGGTAAACTGTTGCGTGCTAGTGAGAGAACGAGGCAGTGCATTTAAGGTTTGAAGGTGCATTTCAAAAGAGTGAAACACATTTAAAATGACATCCAGTTACACGTGAGGAGATCATCAAGTGACCCGACGAACCCGATCGGTGTGTTCGCCGGCAATCACACCAGATTCTTAAAGATTTTCCACTGGTACCTCTCATATGAGAGTGAATTGTGGAAAATACATCTCAGCAAACATCAATACCAGTGAGTCATCGGTGAACTATTAAATTAATTGACAATAAACATCAGTTAACCACTGTAATAGTTATCTCACATTGAGAAAAATGTACGTGCAAGAACTTTAGCATTAAAAAAAAGGTTTTAGGTCAAATAACCAAAAGGTCCGAAATAACATCATTGGAATAATCTCAAACAATTTAGGGGTGTTTTTACCATTAGTACATTGGCAATAAAACAACTGGCACACAAAGAACACATTAGTCTTGAAATATCACTGTTTCACAGCATTCAGCCAATACCTCTGACACCCTGGAAGGAACCCAGAACATCACTGCCTCAGAATAAACTGCCCTGAATGAATTAGCTATGGGCACACGTGCGAGCGAAAGTAGGCCGGCTGAAATCAAATCATGGTGTCCGAGGAAGATATTTCTAAGGCAAAGGAAAATGCACTCAATGCTGAAAATGTATTTCGGCACTACACTATGGTGGGATCATTACAAACGCAAATGTTTCAATAATAATTGCTTCAAAAGATCATTCTATTTACTCAGTAATGAAAGGACCAATTGATGAACACTTTTCTGTGTTTCACTCCAAACGTGAAAAAAAAAAACACCAGTTCATTTCATTTAGTAAGTTCACTAGTATCTAGTGTTGGTCAGGTTCAGGAGTGACCCATATGATCTTTGGATTTAGTAATAATTTGTCTTTTTTTGTTGTTTTACATAGTAAGCAAACAATACAGTAGTAGTAGTAGTAGTAGGGTATTCAATCTGATCTCCAAAAGGCTATATGGCTTCAGGCTTTCATTCCAAACAAATGAGAGATACCTGATTCCGCCTGTTTATCGGATGATTTTGGTCTTCAAATTACTATTAGGTATGATGACTACTTAGCTGAAAGGGGAAACCTGCAGTCACACTGGCTAAGACTGAAGACAGATTTCTTTCAGCAAATATATTTCCAGTGAGGTTATTCACATGAAATTTTCACCAGAAATCTGAAAATATAAAGAATTCACAACACTAAAGTCCATAAATAAAGTTACGTGTAATAAAGTGACATAGGAAAAAAGTATTGAACACGCTAAGAAAAAGCAGTTCTCCAAGGCAAGGTAATGCTAGGAACCAGCTGAAATCCATAAGTAATTATACCCCCTATCTGTGCGAATGAATATCAGCTGGGTTAGTAAATTGATGGTCTATAAAAAGGCTTTTCGTTACCAAGGTGTCACACAAGAAACATCTCATGATGGGGAAAAGCAAAGAGCTCTATCAAGACCTTCACAACCTTATTGTTGTGAAACATATCGATGGAATCGGATACGGACGTATTTCAAAACTTCTGAATCCTCCAGTAAGCACCATCGGGGCCGTTATCCACAAGTGGAAGTAACATCACTCCGTCATCAACCGGCCACACACAGGAGCTCCTCGCAAGTTTTCTGACCAGGGAGTCAGAAGAATAGTCAGAAGAGTAGCCCAAGAGCCAAGGACCACTCGGAAAGAGCTCCAGAAACACTTGGAGGCAGCAGGTGCCATCGTCACAGAGAAAACAATAGGCAATGCACTCCACTGCTCACGCTCACCCGCAAGACTCCATTACTAAAGAAAAGGCATGTCGAAGCTCGTTTAAAGTTTGCTACAACTCATTTGGACAAGCCGATGAAATACTGGGAGAGTGTAGTCCGGTCAGACGAGAGCAAAACTGAACTTTTTGTCTGTCATACTACACGCCATGTTTGGAGAAGAAATGGCACTGCACATCTCCCTAAAAACACTACACCAACAGTGAAGTGTGGAGGTGAAGCATCATGGTGTGGGGCTGTTTTTCATCACATGGTACTGGCAGGCTTCATATAATTGAAGGAACGATGAATGGAGCCCTTTACCGGGAGATTCTTGAGAAGAATCTGCTGCCATCCACCAGGATGATGAAGATGAGACGTAGGTGGACCTTCCAGCAGGACAACGATCCAAAACATACAGACATCACCTGAGTCGAATCCAACTGAACAAGATTTAAAGACAATATGTTTAGAAGAATGGACCAAAATCACACCTGAATACCGCGGCCCGTTCATCTCTTCATACAGGAAACGTCTTGAAGCGTCATTACAAACAAAGGCTTCTCCACGAAGTTTTAAATAAATTACAGTTAGCGTGTTCAGTACTTTTTTCCCGTGTCATTCCACTTTATAACACATAACTTTATTTATGGACTTTAATGTTTGGATTTCTTTATATGTGTGGATTTCTTGAGTTAATACCAAAGTCTGGTGAAAATTTCATGTGAATAACCTCATTGGAAATATATTTACTGGAAAAAATGTTGACGCGTCCGATACTTATTCACCCCCCCACCCCCAGTGTAGACTGCTAGGGTTTCTAGTTCAAATATATAAATGTGTTTGGGCTCAGATTCCGAGACAGAGATTGAGTCTAATCATAGATTAAAAGGCTCTTTGAAACTGGACTGACTCCAAATCACTTTCTCAGTCTATCTGAGGGAAAGAAATAGTCTGAGATTTAGCATAATCTCGATTTAAATGATCTGACTCCCAAGCCAAAAATTAATGTTACTCTTGGAGTAGATTTGAGTTTAAAGTAAACCTCTGATGAGCCAAGTTCAATTTAAGTTTATTGGTTTTTTGGCAAATCCTAAATCAATGTAGACCAACAAACACCACAACCCAAACAGATACTCAGACATTAGTGAACCTTTAAGATTTAGATGGTGTTAGTTTTTGAGTTAGCTTTTTAATCCATAAATCAATCGCAGTGCTTTTTGGAGCACAAACTTTCATTTGTGACCCAAAGACAAAAACCTATACTACCTCGTCTGCAAGTGCTCATAACATAATGTTGCACATAGCACCTTACAAAACTGGAGATAAATATGGAGTCAGTGAAGCAGAAGTATGTGCACTCATGCAGACAGCTTGCAATGCAATTTGCAAAATAAGATCAAATTACATCTGGTTACCTGATGCTCCCAGGCTACCTACAACATACAGTTCTATAAGTACACCAGGCTGTAAAGATGCCACATTTCCATCAAATGTCCAGATTCGTTCATACGGGAATTGCAAGGACTAATATTCTATTCATTTCCAAAGTTTATGCACACCAGAATTACAGGTTTCAAATACATTCAGACTTCTGATTTCCAAAAGTAATTTCTGCATGCTCAGATGATGCAGTATAGGTACCTTTGGAAAACTGCATTTTTAAAACAAGACGTATATTCATATACCCAGTGTACGTGTCCTTAATATGAACTTTCTAGATCAGGGGTCATCAACTGTTGGACTGTGTTCCAGAAGCAGACACAATAAAAGAATTTCTGAAGGCTGAACAGAAGGACATTCGGTCAAAGAAGTATTCTCCCTACGTCAAACTTGAAGGCACTAGCCAAAAGTGGTAAGGTGCAGCAGCACTATGAAACAAAACTTCATAATTGTCTTATCTATGGCCATGAACTAATCACTAATAGTGATTAATGCTTTAAAAGGTAACTCTTCTTGTCACCATTCATTCATGTTAGTTTCTCATATGGGCCTTTGTCAGCAAGGAATATTATGTAACTGGACCCAGTTTTGGTTGAATACTCCTGATCTAGATGCTCATCACCTGCTTTTCACTGAAAAGGTTGCTGGCTCTCCATTATTCTTTACAGGCAGTCATCTAACTGCATGACGATTTTATTTTCAGGTCTCATTCCAGCCCTAAATTTCTCCCTCTGGGAACAAATCTGTTCTGATTGTAATTCAGAACTATACAGTCTGGATTTAAATTGTGTTTTAGAAATCCAATGGATTAAGGCTTGCTTCTAAGCCCTCTCCAGGATAACACCTTTTTGGAAAAATGCTAATTGTTTAACACTGCACTGGACTTAATTGTGGTATTTTTAACGTTAGTTTATATGTCTACATTTTTTTGTTGTTGAAATGTACAAGCATTGGTTTGAGGGTATATTTGCACAACTTGGCCACTCAAGCTGATTTTTTATTATTATTATTTTATTTCCCTTCCCTGCATGCATTTCTGAGTGAATTAATGGAGAGGTGAAAGGTACAGCAGCCTTAATCATTTATACTGGGCAGGAAACACAGCCCTACGTCAGGAGCTAATGGTAAGAGCTGTGGGAAGAAAGGGTCGATCTGGAGTGAACACACTATTCCAGATACCCAGGAATGACTTGTTAGTACTGACAGACAAACATCAAGACTAATCTGGCCAGGCGATGCGCTTGCAGGCATTTCACTCATCAATAAAACACTGCGTGAAGATCTTGATGACCGGATTAGAATGTTGATGGTGCAACTCCATTTGCATCAATTATTCCCACTGTTGCAACAGTGATACGAACAGATTTTTGGGGAAAATAATTAGTATGTGCCACTGTCCCCCTGACACGCGGTTGTTTAATTGATAAACTGCAGGGTCATTGTGTTTGACGGTGGTTAGTGAATTCCATTTGTTATCAAGCATTTAAAGTGTTTCAGCAGTGCAAATAATGACAAAAACAACACAATCACATCCATTACATCTGAAAACCCAGAAGTGAGAAATGTCTCACGCACACACACACACACACACACACACACACACACACACACAGTGGTACAGTCACCTGACTGTTTTACAGTATCCCCAAACAACCTTTTTTTCTCAGTGTGAGCACTAAAGAGGTCTAGTGTGTAGGTCTGTGGTAGGATTCACGTAACCAGAATGGATTTTAGGTGGGGGCGGTACTTTATGCATTTCATACCACTTCATTTTTTAAAATTTTTTTTTTTATGAATTCCAGTGGACTCACTCTAGCTCCATAAAATGACTATAAATTTTTGCGTGACATTAAGTTGAACCTCAGTGTTTGTCTTACACACCTACACACTCCTCTTTCTCCGCAGGCTGAGTGCAGACAGAGAAGATTTCGGACAGGATTCATGCTATCAGAGGCGCCGTACACCTGATGTCATGAATGCACTGTGTGCATGAGGCAGTAGAGAGTAATGTGGGAGTGGCTTTAAATGTAGCATATGGACATCTGCAGGCTCGCGGAGACCATAATGCACAGGGGGGGGGGCCTTCAGTCTGAGAGCCGCCATTTTGCACTGACACACAAAGACATACTAGCGATGATGTGCCGTCTCAATCAAGGAGATCGACAATTCTCTTGGACCAGGAAGCTTAGAACCATTCCATCCTTGTACAAACCTTGCAAAATTGAGCGATCTAATTAAAAAAAAAGAAGAAGAAGAAGAAGAAAAAAAAACAACAACCCTCACTATCTGGTTCAGGAAGCTCTCCTAATGATGCAGAATTCAGGCTACACCACAGTCCTTTCCTGTCTGGGTTTTTTTTTTTGTTTTTGTTTGTTTTGTTTTTTTTGTACACTGACATCACAGATCATTTGTTTCTACGTAATTGCTCTTCAATGTCTGTCATGAAGATTTCACAATGCAGTTTCATGTAAAGATGTATGATTAAAAGGTTGAAGGGAGAGAGAAAATTAAAAAAAGAGAGAGAGAAATCAAAAACCAATTAAGGGGAAATAAAAATTGAAGGACCCAAAGCGTCGCGCGGCATAGACAGTCGGCCAGTGGGGACTGTGTATGGCATTTGGGGAGGTGGTGTTATGGAGCTCACGCCTCGAAATCAGGTTTTATTTCCCGCCAAACCATAAAACTGTATGAGCAATAAAGGAAACTGTGCGACCGTTAGGACATAACGGTCAGCTGCGTGCTGGTGTTTCCGAGAGATCAGAGCAAAACATGCCTGACATGAACGACCTACTGGGCTTTGGTGCAGATCTAATCACACGTTACTGCGCATGCATAGTAATACTCACTGGCATCATAACATCATCAGTTTATTTTCATGATTACCTCCGGATGTAATTCTTGCCGTACAGGATTTGCTGCAGGAGCGTGACCACGCCGAAAGCGCAGATGAAAATAAAACACAGGGATCTATTTCCCAGCAGATCTCGCCCGGCCGTCGGGTCCGAGTATCCCATCCTTCCGCGCGGTAGTAATAACGGGGAATAACGAAGAGGCGCGTTCATCCAGCTCTCGAGCGCATTGTCCTGGACCCGGTCCTCGCACGGAATACTTCTGGGTTTTTTTTTTTTTTTTTTTGCCTCTGTGGCCACTTGATCCGGTTTATCGCAAAAGGCGGGATGGGGAATAGATCAATAATTTCTAGTGGGCTGTGCCCGTGCAGAAAGACGGCCGAGACGCCGTCAACATCGTGCGCGCGCCTGCCTCTTCCCCGCGTTCAGCGCACGCGCGTGACTGGAATAGACGCTCCCACCGGAGCTCTGGTGGGAAAACTCAGGAGTAGAGAAGATTACGAAGGGCGTGACCCCACGAACCTGTCTGCCGTGTTCGGGAGCGGTGCACTCGCGTCCACTCGGGGTCTCGAGGATGAAGACAGTGTGTGGCAAAAATGTCGGGACAAATGAAGGTCTTTACAGAGACACGGCGTCCATGCGTGGAACTCGTGACTGCGTGTAGCGCGTGTGATGTCATGCACTCTTTTAACGCTGGTGTCGGTCTCAAACGCTAGCCGACATGCACGTGCTAGATTTGTCCTTAAATCAGTTACTAACGGAACAAACCCCTTTTCTTTTTTTTCTTTTTTTTCTTTTTTTTTTTCAAAGACCCCAGTATATCTCTGCCAGCTGTTTTATGCTCCACCTGCAGGACCACTGCAGTGCACTACCTCATTTAACCCATCTGGTTCATCCTGTCAGCTACTTAATGAAGGACTTTACTTTCAATTCCCTCTGTTGAAATAAATATGAGCATTCAGTTGTCATAAGCCAGTTGTACACTGTGCGATTTCAGTAGCCTTTTGAGCCTTTCACTTGTCACACTTTGATCCCCAAACAAAACTCTTCTATAACAAACTGTGTGATGATGTGTTCTGTGTCAGATTATACAATGAAGCTCCTCAAACAACAGACCTTCCTTTAAAGAAAACGACTACATTCTACTTGTGTCATCAATCACTGCTATTTGAGCTTGTGCCAAAAATGGGGTCATTTATTAACATGCATTAATATGCATGAGATACTATAACTTTAATTAAGAATTTATGGAGGCCTCCTGCAAATGGATAGATCTAAAACTACATTCTGACTAGTAATTATTACTTTAGTCGTCTTAAGTTCAGTTCACTTCTGTTTTATTTGTATCGTGCTTTAAACAGTGGACATTGTATTATTTTGTTTTTATTTATGAACAGAAATAAATACATTTCAGGCTATACAATTTCAATGTTTGAATGAAGTTATATTTTCAAAAATTCTATTTAATATATATACATATAATTGAATTATATTTCTTAAGTTATATTCTCTATAACTTTGTTTATGACGTAAAGCTTTTATTACTACAAGAAATTATGACATGCTAATCAAAATAAAAAAAAATATCCGTATTTAACAAACGATTAACAAAATTATGATTACGTGTAAGTGTATAAGTGTATTTTGAATAGCCGATATACTTTTAGATATCTATAATATTATTAAGACTAGTCAAAACATAATTTTACATATCTAAAACTAGAATTCCATCCATCTTCTATACCGCTTTATCCTTTTCAGGGTCACAGGGAACCTGGAGTCGAGCATCAGGCACAAGGCATTGTACACGCACCCTGGACAGGGTGCCAATCCATCGCAGGAAGAAACCGGAGTACCCGGAGGAAACCCGGACATGCAAACTCCGCACACACAGGGCCACGGTGGGAATCAAACCCCCGACCCTGGAGGTGTGAGGCGGACGTGCTAATCAGTAAGCCACCGTGCGCCTCAAAACTAGCTTTAGACATAACCAAAAACATCACGAATGGTCTTTATAATGAATTAATTACATTAGAGATACCTCAAACGTATCTCAGTTATAATTGTGAAATTACAGATGTCCGAACTAGTCAAAATTACAGTATACTGTAGATGTCCGGAAGTAACATTTCGACTAGTGAAAATGTAATTATAGATATTTATCCACAACTAGACACGGCAAGTTTTTTTCCCCCCATTCTTATTGACAGGCATTTCAGCGTTGAGGCGTGTTTTCAATGTTCCTGGAGTATCAGTGTTTTAATATGGAATGTACACATCGCGTAGTGTTAAAATGTTCATCCTTAATTTTAAAACAAATGTGATTGTGTTTTGATATCATTTACACCAGATTATAACACCACCAGCATCTCGGCCTCTCTTAGCTGTGAAGTGGTGGAGGTGATCATTTCTTTGTACAGTAGTAGATTGGTGAGTGTTGGATCTCTACGACGCTTCCTGGAGGATTACAGCGTCGAGTAGAATCTCTTTGGTATTTTGCCCGTTCCTTTTACAGCCAGGCGGTGAGAATTCGGTGGCCTGATCGTTCCACGTTGAAACAGATGGTTGATTCATGCTTTAAAAATGAAATCCACATTGAGCTAAAATCAGAGAAAGATTTCTGTTTATGTACATTTGAGTGATGTGCTCAGACTTAACTTCGCTCAACAGGTCAGGTGCTGGTGAGTGAGCTGCTAGTTCTCACCCAAGTCTGCAGAACTGCTGTTGATTGGGTTCTTCCCTCCCATGGTGGAGCTGAGTGGCAGCCAGCACGTGGCGAGGTGCTGATCCAATGCAATGAGGAGGCTCTGGCAGTATATGATTTCTGACCGAAGCCCATCTGTTGCGACCAGATATTATTTGGGTGGTGGTGGATCTCAGTACAGCAGTCATACTGACGTGGCATGTAAGTGGGTGTAGCACTGATTAAAGCACAGCAGTGTTGCTGGGACTTTTGAACACCTCCGTATCACTGAGAACAATTCACCATCCAAAAATAGCAAATCAAGTGTCCTGTGGTGATGATTGTATATCGAAGTGCTAGAGGACAATAATCACAGTGTATAGAAAGCCACACACTAAATTTCTCCACAAACTAAGATTCCAAGAGAAGTTTTTCAATACTCCATGATTACTGAATTATGCCTACTCCATTTCAATTGTTCAGTGGGGTTCCTTTCTATCGATGGACAGGGTTAGAGGGTCTCGCATATTATGTACAGCAGTGGTCACCAACCGCTTCCTTAAGATCTACCTGCAGGTGTCATCTCCAACCAAAATCTAACACACCTCTTTTAGTTGATCAATAACTTCCTAAGGCAACGATTCGACAGCCAGGTGGGCACTATAACGGCTGGAGATAAAGTCTACAGGAAATAATATCTCCAGGAAGAGGGTTGGTGACCACTAATCTACAGCAATATCCAGCAAATTCCAATTAAGGAATGGCTATTAATCAGCTGATTTGTCAAATCATGCCTGTTGGGAGCTGGTTTAAGCAAGGTCTGGCTAATAATGTATTATAGATCATCTATACCAAGCCTAGCAACTATATGAGCATTAGGAGTCACCACAGAAATCATGCTCAAATATTCATTCCGTATTCTTGGTGCGCCAGTGTTTTTACTCCGTTTATACATTACTGTTTTAAATAAATTTATAGCCACGACCAACTATCCTAACTTAGAAAACTCCACCATGAAGAATTTTCACGGTTATATTGAAATATTTGTGATATGCTTACTGATTCCAGTGTTAATTTTTCGGTTAATTAATATTCAGGGGTGGGGAAGCCATCAAAGTGGAGCGAGACCAACACGCCTGTGAAAAGTTTAAATACAAAATCACCTCCCGATACAAAGCACGGCAGTCACTGAAGACACCATGCTAGTTATATTGTCATGCTGGTCATTCAGGGGGATTTTTCCTTCAACGTGGTGCAAGTTTAGCCTAGCATACGGGAAAAGGTAAATGACGTGTTTACTTTGAACAAATACACAGAAAAGCTATATTCACCCAACACGGTCAGAATTGCTTTATACACAGCAAAGTCAAAAGATATATATACACACACACACAAGTCAAAAGATGTCAAGTGGTTTAATAAACAGGCCACAAAGCATCGTGTTTGTTGTTGACATGTTTATTGGGAGCATGTATTATGAGGAGCTGGATGCAGCCACTGCTGCCCGTCGGGGTTTGGGGACGGTTCCTTCACGGAATCCATTCCTGTAAAAATAAAGTAGAATACAATGAGTAAAAATGAACAGATTAACACATGCCTGCAGATTTATCATGCTCACTCAAGTACAACATTAGTCAAATTGATCTGAGTGTTAATCTTTAGATAAGATTAGCATGGTCACACTGAATGAGCATCCTCAATTCAAAATACTGATAACTAGCTCAAGTTTGTCATACACGGCCAGGTTTCTCCCAGAAATGCTACACAGTTCAACAGAAGCAGGTAATTAACCAGACAGGCAAAAAGCAATTCATTATGGAAAATTTGTTTGTAAACATTATTGCAGGCTGAATCTGAATTTTCTCCCAAGTGAGCCCTCCTGAACAAATGAAGTACAAACACTTCTAGCGCGGAAATGAATACTTTACTTCGTATACCTTGTTTTATTAAGCCTTCTAAAAAAAAAAAACCCCAAAGACTTCACTTAGCCCTAATAAAAGCAGACGCTTCTGAATTTCCCAGCTTTGAACCCAAGAGACTCACCTGAACCTACGGAACACGACCTTCATGTGCCTCATACGGCCGGTTCCGGTGGTGCTGCGCCGCTTGGCCTTGGCACTCCAGTTATCTAAAGACACAAAAACCATCGTACATTTAAAACACAAATTCATGAACAGAGCAGTGTCCCCTGGTCCCCAAAACATCCACATTTTAACTATTCATTCCTTAACACACGTCGGATTATTAAACACTTTGAGCGACACGAAGTTACGAGGTCAAACAAACGTGCACGTCACGGAGTCTCCAGCACAGGGAATCAGAGGGAGAACACTAACACAAATCTGGACGTCGTCTCGTTTCTTCTCCTCAATACCGAATACGCCACAGAAGTACTGTGCAACCGTGCATATTCAGATTCTCTACATTAATTACCGTTTACCTAAACTACAAGCAGACGTAACGAGTTGGAACAGTGTCACAACTTTAAAGGCTGAAAAGTTAAAAACCAAATGTCGTGGTACTTGTATGTTCACTACAAAGCAACCATCGCAGGTAAAGATGTGCACTTCATGCAAAAAGCTACAGGTTCAAAACGAGTCACTGTTGACTCTCTGTACAAATTCAAAGACTTACATAGGCCTGCTTTTCTGAATAGCATCTTGCAGCATCGTTTGGTCAATTATTAACACACCTATTAAAGTGCCCATAAAGGACCAAAACTTAAAGGGTCGACAACGGAGACTGTGGTGAGGATGTGGACCCTGCAAAGCATTTCAGCGAATCCGACCGAGCACTGAAAACGCTACGGCAATACCAACCAACACAAGCCAGCAACTCCAGTTTAGTTTTCACCATGAACCGTGGCAGCCGCTGTAGCAGATCATCTGTTTTATTTAATCTCATTTACCACTATACCACAAAGATGTTCATGATCCCGTCCCACCGACCTCTCTCAATCCCCAAAATAAAGAGGCACCATGATGGATGGTAAAGAGGCGAGTACTCACACTTTCTCTTGCGCTTGGCAGGGTAACCGCACTTGCCGCAGGTAGATTTCTGCAGGTGATAGGCCTTGGAGCCGCAGCGGCGGCACAGAGTGTGCGTCTTATTGCGACGCTTTCCAAAAGACGACGTACCCTTCGTCTGGAGAAGGGGAGGAAAAAAACAGTTAACATCTCAGGTGAGAATTCACAGGTTTGGAGACTGGTTGCCTCTGTTGAATTAGGTGCTTCATATCTCTTAATAGTTCTCTAACTAACTAGAACACTAACATCTGAGTCGTAATAACAGCATTCATAAAGTGTCTCTAAGGCAATGTTAACTGAAGAACCGGTGAAAATTTCTAGAAAGACAGGCGAAAGGCAAGTATTTGCCAACTTTCTGTGAGGAAGCATAAGTGAAGACAGCCAGGCGTTAAATATATATATACACACACCTGAAAAATGGATTTTATAACGTTAAAATTTCTCTAACATTAACCAGCCTCACTATAGTAAACTCCAAAAATGAAACCGCTTGACCATGTCGTTAGCATAAACGCTACTAGCATTGGTCTACTGCAGAGACGGCTAACGTAAGCTAGCTAGCCAGTGCATTACAACAAAGTGCATCTAATTTATATATTTACACTTAATCCTGTCAAATATCGAAGTCAATCGACTCTAAATATCATTACAATACAAAAGCCACGCCGAAACAACGATATTAAAGTGAACAAGAGCAGATGTTGGGAGATTTTTGGCGATGCGGCGACCAAAAACTCACCATCTTTTCCTCAGATGAGAGTCGAAAGAGGGCGGAAAAGGAATTGGTGTAGCACTAAAAGACATCCGGGTTTGCGTTCGGTGTAACACCGAAATGGGTCCTGAATCCTTTCGAGCGATTCGTGATCTTTTGATCTGTATATATAATTCGCTTATTTAGCGTTTAGTATTGGCTTTCTAGTTTTAGGATACACATAATAGGTTTCATATTATTTATTATAGTTTAGAATTTAGGGGTGTTATAGACTACACCAAATAAAATAAATAAAAATGAATAAATAATAAAAAAATTTTTTTTAAAAAGCTCAGGTTATCTTCAGATTTTTAAATATTAAAAGTTATTTTAAGTAATTCTTATTTTCCATGTGCTGAAAGACTATCGAGCACAGAAAGTGAGGAATGGCAGGAGAGAAACTGTTGAGGTGAACACGGTCTATATGTGAATGTCATGTTATAGTGTCGCATTAATTTTGACCACCAGGGGGCGATAACATCTAAGAGCTCAGAGCGCCAAACCACATCACGTCGAGTCAGCGTCTGGGAACGCGTCACGTGGTTTCCCAAGCTGCGGAAACTTCAGTATGACATTGTCACACGTTCAACGATGGCTATTCTCAGATCTGGTAACTCCTGTAGACGGTATATGTAAATATGCATGTTGTATGTAAACTCGTTTGTTTCTCTAGACCACTTCAGTGCTAACTGACATTAGAAAGATAGCAGTGGTTCCCCTGGAACCATTACAAGGGAGACCAGCATAGTTAGGTCTCCTCTGGCCTAATGCACTGGTCCTGAAATGGCGAGTTGATTCAGAGAAAACCCTCAACTGTGCTGGAACCATTATAACGCTGTTGAATTCTCTATCAGAACCAGCAGGCGAAAGTATAAACAAGGGCCAGCTTCTCCACAACTATTACCTTGCTGAACTCTACACTACACCATTAGGCCATGTATTATTATCTGTACATGGTATATTATCCATGGATCCTTCCATCTATTCTAATAGGTCAGAAGGTGTTCTTTAACTCTGATAGTAGTTCATTCATTCATTCATCTTCAGTAACTGGTGAATCTGGAGTCTATCCTGGGAACACTGCTGGAGAGGCAGCAATACACCTTGGGGCACTATGTACACACATCACACACTCATTCTCCCTAGGGGCAATTTATTATAGCCAATCCACATACCGGCAGGTTTTCTGGGAGGCGGGAGGACGCCGGGGAACCCAGAGGAAACCCACACAGACACGGAGAAGAACATGCTAAACTCCACACAGATGGCAGCCCGAACTCAGGATCCAATCAGGTACAGTGCCGCTACCCTCTTACAGTAGTGCCTGCTGGAATTCAGATAAGGTTTATATTAATGCTCTTGTTCAACTCATTCACAGAGTCTTGTATGACAGATGCTCCACTTAATCTAAGCCACAGTTACCTAACCCTGGTCCCGGTGTACCCTCCGTACTGCACATTTTAGTGCTTTTCCTGCTCCAACCCCACCTGACTCAACTAATCAGCTAATTATCAGCCTTTCCTGAGTTGAAGTTCACGATTGAGAGTAGTGTAAACATTCAAATGTTCAGAACAGGGGGAACTCCAGGACCAGGATTGGGGAAAATGTGATCTAAGCCAAATAATTGTATTGTTTAACATATCATTTTGATATATCGTAACTTTCCGTAAGGACATGTTTATTTAATATTTATGGAAGGAGTATCCAGTGTCAGTGCTTTGTAATGCCAGGATGTTTTCCTCCGCAGGAGAGCCTTCAGGACAGAGGATTTTGCACTTCCTGGTTACTCCGTAACATGACATGCTACGCTTTTGGTTGTTTTTTTGATTTGTCTTATCAAGAGAGAGAGGGGGAAAAAAAACTCATCTCATGGACATGCGACATTAAACGTATATAGAAATGATTAAATGTATGTCAAATCATTCATTAAACAATTAAAAATTGTACTCATTGGCAAATTGTTGTGGAATAAGAGGAATAAAATACTTCAAGACATGCTGTTAGAGAAAAAGAATTACCTTCAGGGTGGTAACTCTGCATCGTGTTGGGCCACATTACACCATTTGACTATTTTCCTATAACAGAACACACTCTTGTGTTTTATTCCTTACGTAATTCCTTCTTGCCATTAACAGCAGTGTTCGAGATTTACAGCCTTCCTCTTGTAAAGCAGCTTTATTTTCACCACATCTCTAACCTGGGTTCATATTGCAAACCTAAATGTATTTAGTGTATTTTGGAGTCGAAGAAGGCTGTAATGCAATTTCGCATGTTGTATGCGTTCATTTTAAACAGGTCTTGACAGATCTGTTATTTCATTAATAATATGTCAAATAGTATATCTGTGGAAGGACGCCTTTAAACATGATGTTACTGCCTCAGTGTCCAGGTGTCTACTTCATCTAAATGGCAGATAACATCCTAGTTCACATATGGTAGACTAATTACAGTGTAAACACTACTAACTTGTGTAGTTTATAGGGATAGGGTGTCATTTCAGACTCAGCGACAGACTCAGTCCATTTCCCAGGAAACACAGTTACAGCTAGATTCATAAAGACTAATGTCATTTATTTTTATTTTGACAAAAATCAGCGAATAATTGCGTACATCTTTGTGTGTCTGTCCCTTAATGGCTAGGTCCATAGATAAGTGAAATTCAGGTCTTGAGTACTGAATGTTCTCTCACAGAAATGTTCTGTCTGTGTGTGTGTGTGTGTGTGTGTGTGTGGACTATAATTTTAACAAACTCGCTTAGTCATGGCACATGGTTTTGACTGACAGCCCACTTCCACAGAACATAAATGTTAACTTTGTATAAAAAGAATTATGTGTGTGTATATATATATATATATATATATATATATATATATATATATATATATATATATATATATAAGCACACAATTGTATAGGACATCTTTGTATGCATTACTATTTCTCTTCACTGGGAAGGCCCAAACATGTCCCAGCAAGACAATGCCTCTGTGCACAAAGCAAGGTCCATGAAGACATGGTTTGTCAATGTCGGAGTGGAAGAACTCGAATGGCCTGCACAGAGCACTCACCTCAACCCCAATGAACACCTCTGGTATGAACAGGAATGGCAACTGCGACCCCAGGCCACCTCACCCAACATCAGTGCCTGACCTCACTAATGGTGGCTCAATGGGCAAATCCCCACAGTCATGTTCTAAAATCTATTAGAAAGCCTTTCTAGAGGAGTGGAGGGTAATATAACAGGAACCAAGAGAAACTATATCTGACATGGTATGTTCAAAAAGGACATATGGGTGCGATGGTCAGATGTCTACAAACGTTAGGCCATATAGTGTATGGACAAAACCGGAAACCGAAATACTGCCATTGTCTCATCTCCTAACATGTTGAATCCAGTCCTTGAGTATGTGCCACATGGACTGGCATTCATATTAACTTTTTGAGCAGAGAAACCAATGTATTTTCAACAAAGACTTTTTTTTTCCCACTTAGCAAGTACATTATATGGAAATTTTGAAAAGGTGCTTAAGTACCTCTTTAATAAAAGAGCCGGTCGCATATTCACAAGCCATTGCATAAACACATGGTGAGTGTAATTTTTTTTTATTAGGCCCCAGGGGAAATATATGATCCGATACACACATACACAAACCATGTGAGAATGTGTGCATCTGAGATGCGCTAGTTCATGGTGTGTGTGCGTTTTGATGGTTTATGTATGAGATGGCAAGTTTACTGCTCTCTATGGAGTTGGAAAAAGAACCAAAACAGCCCTTATTCTCAGTAACAGTGTACACTATACAATTTCTGCTCATTTAAACATGTTTTTCCTATCTGTTTGGACTTTCATAACTAATTTAATAATTTAACAGATATATAATATACTGTATATATTTTAGGTCTAAACTCAGTGTATACATTTCTGTTATTACTGGGTCAGATTACATGTCTTCGTATAGCTTATTTTTGTGGAATTGAACATTTCCATATGACCAGTGTTATTTCTTGAGCTGTTAGAACCAAACTGGTGACAGTGCGTATGAATTTTCTCTACAGCTGTTGTAATTGTATTTGTATTATATATTGCTTGGACATGGACATACAAATAAAGCTATTCACAGGTATTTACATATTGTTAATTCTCTATGGCAGAAGATTTTCTACCTATTGAACAGCTTCACAACTTGACGCTAGCGAGGCAGCCTGCTCTTATGCGCTTTTAAATCTTAGTTTTACTATTCCAGATGTCACAGAGGATAAAAATGAGTAATCTTTCTGAATGTCTGATACATTCAAAACCTATTCCTGTTTGTGAAAATGTTCTGATGTCCGAACGGGAGGGGGCGGGGATTCTGTGCCATTCCTGGTTTTTACCTTCAGGTTCTGTGAAAGACATTAACAGACAAAAATGCACACTCACACACGCACACTTCAATACGCCACACCATTAATCCACATATTCCACTCCGTCAGAGTTAATGTATAAAGATTCATTACCATGCATAGACTCACAGAAAGCACATACATGTCACAATATCCCCCCCCCCCCCCCCCAAAATAAATAAATAAATAAATAAATAATCTAGCACCGGAAATGACTCTTCATTTTGTCCTTCTGTGCCTCTGGCTGAACCTTCTTTTAAAGTTTTATGTTGAACCCTTTAAAAGTTTCCAGTTTAGAAAAGGCTACAAATAGACCCCTTTTGGAAAGCTAGAACCATTAACCATCCAAAGAACCCTTCAGGAATCGGTTATCGTAAGAGTGCATTATATTTATGGTCAGGTGATGTCTAATAATTAGACATCAGTCTAGAACCTCACATATGCAGTTTATTGAATACAGGCTACTCAGGCCATAAATCATGCAGAACACAAGATAAAAAACTGACCCAAATAAACCTAGAACCAAAAATGACAGCAAATCATGCAACCAAATAAGCTGAAGTTCTGCCTCTCTATCGCCATCTCTGTTTGAAACATAAAACTGCAAGCTGCTTGTGGAGGTTTTTTATTTTATTTTAAGTGAGTTGTGTTTCAGCACTCTGCGCTGATTAATCTGATGGTTTGAGGTGTACGTATGGGTTGTATATTAGCTCTAATTTTTATATGATATGGTTATGGGTTTTTTTTTGGTGTAGAGGTGAGTTGCTGTAGCTCATAGCTAGCAGAAAATAAGTGCAATTTACCACATGTACCATAGCAACGAAAAAAAAACCATAGGAAACTCAATACCTAACTGAATCAAGCGAACAAGTGCACTACTGTTAGCTAGCTACCTACTGAGCCACTGAAATGTCTTACCTGTTCCGTGGGGGGGAAAAAGCGCCATCTCTTCATCAGTATTCAATCCCTTCAGATCTCGGAGTTTTCGTCACCTTTCAAAAGCCATGCCGATATTTATTCTCGTTTTAGCACGGGCTCTGTCGCTTTCCCTTTTTGACTGCAGGCTCTCCTCCTGTGATTGTGTTTTGAAGTATCTAGATTAAAAGCAGCAACAAGTTTAAATTCTCAGCAACTCTTGTAAGGACAAGCAACAAACACTCCACCATCCTCAGCACACACACACACATACCTGATATAGTAGCCAGCGCGTTTTGTTTTCGTTTATGGACGTGCCATAACCATGCAAAGGCCACCCTATACAGATGGTGACAGATAAATGAGTGGATAAATGAGTGACATGGTTTTAATACACTTCTATACCTTAGAGCATGGTTTCTCAATCTTTTGCCCACTGCAACCCACTTTTTTTTTCGAATGCCAGTCATCCATGGCCCGCTTTGGTAAAAAAAAAAAAAAAAAAAATCCACTGGTTTACCCACACATGTTGGATCCTTACTCTGAAGGTGATGTTCAAGTTTAGAAGGCTCCATTGAGTCATTGGCCAAAACCTCATCACACTTACCACACTGTGGTTTTTCATCCACTGGAACAGTTGAACTGTGCTGAATATAGTCCGGGTTGTACTTTTTAGTCGGGGTTGAACACATTTTGCTGCCTTCAAAGTACAAGGAGTTTCTGAATAGTAGTCTGTGTTCAGACTAGCACGGTGCATGGAGCTAGTGCATAGCCTACGTAAGACTAACGCTACATAAAGAGACCTTGATTGAGGTCTATGATTGGACAACTAATAAATGACGTCATCCTTTTACTTAAGGCCATTTATGTAAACCTTTATGTAAATATCAACACGATTCAATGACAGAGGTCACTGGTGCCCTAAACATTGCAAACACACGGTTCTAATTGGTAATTTGTACTCATAAAGGCCCGTTCACACCAAGGACGATAACTATAACTATAAGTGATGGGTGCGGTCTCACCCAGGATGACACGCCGCATCTGCAGGGCATGACGCCTCACTGAATGGTTTGATGAATATGAAAATGATGTATGCTGCGGCCGTCACAGTTTCCAGATCTCGACTCAGTTGAACAAGCAGGAGAGATTTAGACGGTGCTTTCCATCACCATCATCATCATCATCATCATCAAAACACCAATACAGGGAATATCTTTTGGAAGTACCCTGTCCAGGGTGTACCCCGCCTTGTGCCCCATGCTCCCTGGGATAGGCTCCAGGTTTCCCCGCGACCCTGAAGGATAAGCCGTATAGAAGATGGATGGATGGATGGATCTTTTGGAAGTATGGTGTTCAATATTATTTTTTAAAACAAGATTTGCTCTTTGTGGAAATACAGAGCTCCCTCAACAAGGACTGTTTTTGCTGGCTGTTTTATTTGCTGTTTTTACAATGCATTACAGGAAAATATGCTTTGTGCTTCCCGGTATGTCACTCCATTTTCTCATTCCAGGTCATTTTTTAAAAATAATTTGTTTTTCTTCTCAAGAATGTAATTAAACCTCCTTTGTAACCTTCCAGGAAACTAGTGTTTGACATAATACTCAAGTGTGCTCTCTCAGTTGCATAGCTACACACATAAACAGTGCACAAGCACATAGAAAGAAAATGATTTGATTCTTTTAGCTTTTTTTTGTTGTTGTTGTAATAAATAAGTATCCTGCCTTTAGAACAATGCACAGCATGCAAACACACATGCTTTCGATCTTTAGAAAACGAACACGACAAACACACAAACACATGCATTAAATATATTGCAACGATTTTGACGTAATGGAAAGAT
>NC_071272.1:1290000-1390000 GCF_023375685.1 Ictalurus furcatus
TCAAGTTCTACTCATTCATCTTTCATTTACAGAGAGAGATCAGAGTTGAAATGTTTCGTAGTGTGCTTCTTCAGCCTCTGAATTTCATTGCTCCTGGTCTCCGAGCCCAAAAAGCTTTTCAGCCCTTCAGTGGCCAGAAAGACAGACAGTAGTTAGGACTGATTAGGTGCTCGTAAAAGTAATGGCACAGCAACCTCACAGCACAGCAACCAACTCAACAAACACAAACATGATTATATTAGTTTTGGAGTGAGTAGAAAAAGCCCTGACCATGCACATGAACCAGCATGAATGGGGGAAACGATCTAGGGACTTGCCAAAGCTTGCACACAGGTATGGCACGTCAACCAACAGACTGGAAAAAAGTTGAGTCTAGGCTTAAATGTCAGTTCAACACTGGCAAGTTCCCTGTGCATTTCTCTGAACACATGAAAGTCTGAACTCGGCTGCTGGACTTGTCTCGACACACACCTTTATTATTATAAACGGAAACATAAATAACAGCCCTGTTAGGGGCGCAATGGCCAATAGCCACCGCCATAACAACCGACATCTGTATTTGCAGTTTCAGGCAGTGAAATCATTGTACCAATGGTCAAAGGGGCTAACTTCTGGAAATTTTAAATGAATTACTTTCAGTAAAACAGAACTCTACTTGAATTAGAGTCAAGCTGAACAAACATTAAAAGCTTAATTATTACAGACCTCAACGAGACTGGGTATTGATTTAAGTGTTAAACAAAGCGTTGAGAGGAACACCTTATTTAGTTGTGAAGAAATAAATGATAAGTAAAAATAGGATTCTAATTAAAGATGTTAAATGATCCAGGGTAAGAATAATGCTGAATGTCAAAGTCCTCTGGACGTCTATTTCACGAGCAGGGAATATACTGTATCGGAATGCTGTTTCATCAGAGGCTCAAGGACCGGTGTCTGTTTTATCGCGCTTAGCATTTAAGATTGAAAGGATGTCCTACATTTAAATAGGAAATCTTACAGGACTGAGACTACATTTTAACAGAACATGTTAATTTACGCTTACAAATTCTGATTCTTCTCTTTACCTAATTAATATTTCTGGAATCATCTGTGCAAAGGGGCCCTCAATCCATTAACGGATGATCTATTCCTATGTCAAATCTCATGCGCCAGTTCCTGGAGAACTGTTCGAATGATGCGTTCCACTAAATTTGGTAGGTTGGTGCATGTTGGCTATCGGCAGAGAAGTATGGACACTTTTACAGGAAACGTCAAGGTTAAAGCAACATATGTCGAAAATGACTTTTTTTTTCCAAATCCGGATTCCCTGTTCCCACATTTAAAATGAAACCGTTTACCTCTACAGTGTATAACCTGCTGACATCACCAGACTGTCTGCCGGATCTCCTGCATGGAGGTTTAGCGGAACAGGGAGTAACGGAGCTCTTCCTTTTCGCAACATTCCGCCTGCAACCCCGAACTGGAACCACAGTTTTCGGGCTTTATAACCCACAAGACAACAGCAAATACTTTGAGTTCACCGTTATGGGCAAACTGAACAAAGGTGAGCATGTTTTAATGGTATGTATACAATTGAATCCAACATTTAGATAACTTTAGGATCATGTTCTCACTGGAAGAGCTGAAGTACGACCTCTGAACTTATTCCAGTGATTTCTCGCTTTTCCATCCTTCTTCTCCCTCTCCTTGCCGTTATTACCATCTGTGTATTTCAATCCCGTATCTATTGTTTTCTCCTTCTGTGACTAGCGACACTGCGTTACCTACGCATTGATGGCAGGATAGCTACCGTCACCTTTAACAACCTCAAACTGGCGGACGGAGAGAAGCACCACCTCCTTTTTCACCTGAAGGGCCTGGAGGTTCCATACAACCAGGGGTCTTTTCCACCTGGCCAGGCAACATTGCCGGTGCCGAGCTTGGAGTTGCACCTGGACTGCCGATTGGTGGAGACATTGAGGGATTTACCAGCGGTGTTCAATGGGCTTAATAACAACAAGGGTGTGGAGCTAAAAACCATGCAGAGAAAAGCACACGTAAGCGCATAAACAACTAGACACACTTTATGCATTTTTGTCGGAAACATCCCGTTTTTCTGGAAGCTTCCTGTACTTCCCTTAACGTTTACTACATCTACACTCGCTGGGCACTTTAATAGGAACACCTTTACATCTGCTCATCACCCGTGTGGCAGTAGCGCAATAGATAAGATCAAGCAGATACGGGTCAAGATAATGTTATTCAGTTCATGTTCACATCAAACATCAGAATGTGGAATAATGTGATCTCAGTGACTTTGACCTGGTTGTTTAGGACAAACGGGTCGGTTTGAGTATTTTAGAAACTGTTAATCTCCTGGGATTTGCACGCACATGTCACAATAGTGTACACTTAATGGTATCCTAGTCACATAACTATATCATAAAACTGCTTATACATTCCTTTCAAAGCATGCTTTTTTTTTCAATGTTCGAACGGCAGGAGGAGCTGGAAGAGCTGAAACTGGCTTATGGTGATTCGGTAGAGAATGTTGCATCGCTGCAGGGTTGCCACCCCCACCAGAGTGACTCTGTACAGACACTAGGTAGAAATAAATAATAATAACACCTGATAAAGTTAGTATCCCTAACCAGGACCCAGTTAACTGAGAATACCTATTAAAAATTTTTTACAAAAAACAACATAGAGAGATTATTAATATTCTCTTTACCACTAAAGATATCGTTTATACTCAAATATTTCCAGGGCTCAATACTAAACAGCTGACCAATCAGATGCTGGAGCTCACCAAAGTCATAAATGAGCTGAAGGACGTACTTGTTCAACAGGTAACGTATTATATGAGTCGGAATTCTCCCATTGTATTCTATCACGTCTCCCACATTTGATTCTCTTTGATTCGGAACTTTATTTATTTGTATTCGCAGGTGAAAGAGACTGCCTTCCTTAGAAACACAATCTCTGAGTGTCAAGCATGTGGTAAGACTTTTCTAACCAAAAGGTTAGGTATGTTTAGAGATTCAAACCGTCGACCCTAACATTTGTCTCCACATATGGTAACCAAATGGTCTAAACAAAATAGCCCAGAGCACCAGCAGCAAGATTTTTCCAGAGATCAGTACTGCGTAGTGTTTTTCCTACTCTGATATACGCATGTTATGACATAAAAACTAGAAAAAACACACAAAAAAAACCAAACAAACCGAATCCAGTCATCCTGTTGCAGAGTCACTGTTTATCTTGTATTTATTAAAGAGAGATTTGATGGTCGATAAATGTGCACATCCGGGTGGTTGTGTTGCAGATCTGGGTGGTACAACGGTGAAGCAGCAGTGTGCTCCTGGGGTATGTTTCCGTTCTGACATGTGTATCGAGACGGAGGAAGGGGTGGAGTGTGGCCCCTGTCCTGATGGATACACCGGAGATGGCTATAGATGTGACGACGTTGATGAGGTAACACTTCACTAAATCACTACAAGATGACCAACTGATTTGGACTAAATGGCAATTATCTCCTGATATATATGTCAGATTTTCAAAATACCGACCTAGTTACTAGTTCACATAACACTCTAAGGCTAGGACGTAATTTCATGAAAATCATCCATTGTTTATTATTACTCTCAGAAATATCCATTTTTGTTTAACCCCCCCTAGTTAATGTGTCCCTTATGAACATTTTCTGTATTTGAAACCTTTGTGTGTGTGTGTGTGTGTGTGTGTGTGTGGGTGTGGGTGTTTGTGTGTTTTACAGTGCCAGTTTAACCCCTGTTTCCCGGGTGTGAAATGTGTAAACACGGCTCCCGGGTTCCGCTGTGAGGCGTGTCCTAACGGATACACCGGTCAACCAGTGGAAGGTGTGGGAGTGGCTTTTGCACAGACACACAAACAGGTTGGTGTGTGTGTGTGTGTGTGTGTGTATGTGTATATTAGGGATGTAACCGGATATGAATACGTTATTCGGCTTGAACAGATCATGTGTTTTAAACGAATACAAATGCTAATATTTTTGAGACTAAAGCTGTGCACTAGGGCTGGTATCCATGGAATGCATCCAAAAAAGAAAAAAAAAGTTGCACTTTTTTTTTTTTTCATTATTATTTTCATGCGGGGCCGAGCGAGCTGTCAGATACGGAGCTCAGATAATAATAAAGCATGCTTATTAACATGCAGCAGTCCTTAGTAAACTGCATGATGAGGCTCATGGTGGTTTGTTTATTCATTCGAGAATATTGCAGGCAGGTACAAACAAAAATAATATCCTCTCAAGCACCCTAAGCTAAATGCTACATAAATCCAGATACAGATATGGATATTAGGAGCATTATACAAATAAAGATTTTGCATTTAAAGTATTGCTTTACACCCCTGGGGTATGTGTTTGTACATTCACATGTTTTTGATGTAAATGTGTTTCTTGATTTTTGGTATGCCCATATATAGTAATATTTACCGGTTCATGCAACCATTATTCTAACCGCAGGTGTGTGATGACATTGATGAGTGCAGCAGGCCGAATAATGGAGGCTGTACGGCCAATTCAGTCTGCCTGAACTCGATGGTAACAGCTGCTATTCTTCCCTATTGTTGCTTTTTGGTGTAGGCAGAGACTTGAGATTGTTTTCATCACACGCACTTTTTGCTAATGTTAGTACATTAGTCAAAGCCTTTCATTTTTTTGGTTGTGTAATATATGAGACATGCACTTTTTCACATGTATAATACAACCTTGTGTGTGTGTGTGTGTGTGTGTGTGTGTAGGGCTCATATCGCTGTGGTGGCTGTAAAACAGGATTCACCGGTGACCAAGTGAGAGGCTGTAAGCCAGAGAAAAGTTGTGGGAATCGGCTGCAGAACCCCTGTGATCCGAACGCGCAGTGCATTGAGGAACGAGATGGCACGATCACTTGCCAGGTAACTAAGTAACTAACATACACAGACGCAAACACAGACACAAACACAGACACAAATGGTGCTGAAGAAATAGACTACACCATCGTTGTCAGATCATACAACCACAATGTTGTCTTCATGCTCAAATGCTATACCAGACCACAAACCACCAAAACTGAATTCAATTGTAAGACTGTGTTTTTAAATATTTATGTGTGTGTGTGTGTGTGTGTTCCAGTGTGGTATTGGCTGGGCAGGAAATGGCTATCTATGTGGAAAGGACACTGACATTGACGGATACCCAGACGAGAAGCTTCGCTGCCGAGATCCTACCTGCAAAAAGGTAACAATGCCTATGATGCAACATGACCAACGTAGACTGAGACTTGTGGTAGTGGCAGTGTGGTAACTGTGTGTGTGTGTGTGTGTGTGTGTGTGTGTGTGTGTGTGCGTTTTAGGACAATTGTGTTATGGTGCCAAATTCAGGACAGGAAGATGCCGATTCAGATGGACAAGGTGATGCGTGCGACCCAGATGCTGATGGAGATGGAATACTGAACGAGCAGGTACACACACATACAACATTTGTTTTATTGCAGATGAGCATGAAGCCTATGTTGACTTTAGCAAGCGTTTTGGGCCAAAGGACCATCTAAGAAGGTCAACAGATGGTAGTACAGCTTTTTCATAAGTTCATAATTTTTTTTCTTTGGCTCTTAAATACGTCTGACCCTCTGTGATTTATTGTGATGTGTGTGCATGTGTGTGTGTGTGTGCGTGTGTACGCACTCTAGGACAATTGCTGGCTGAAGCCGAATGTGAATCAGATAAACAGTGATAAGGATAGCCATGGTGATGCATGTGATAACTGCCTTACCATTGAGAATCCAGACCAGCGAGACACTGATTCAGATGGCCTTGGGGATGCATGTGATGATGACATGGATGGAGACGGTGAGAAACTGAACACACACACACACACACACACACATTTGTCTTAGTATCCTTGTGAGGTCCTTGCAGCCAATAAATGAATTATTGCTATGCCTACATCTAAAGCTAATCCTAACCTAAACATCAGTAAGCAAAAGGAAACCTTTTGGTTCTTTTAGTTCATTTTTACTTAGTTAGAAAAATTAAAAACTGCAGTTTTTGTTAAACAAACAAATATATAAGCAGTTTTCCTTGTTGGGACCATCCAGTTATTCTAATTTGAATTCTGTATATACTACTACTACTACTACTACTACTACTACTACTAATAATAATAATAATAATAATAATAGATTTCATTTATGGGCGCCTTTCAAGACACTCAAGGAAGCCTTACAAATAATAAGATCCATAAGCAATATATGAAGAAACAATAGAACAATATACAATCATATAACAATATACAATAATATACAAAAGCTATATCAAACAGAATAAGCTATTCTAAAAAAAAAAAAATTTAGGTCCAAGTTATATAAAATACAAATGAATATTGACCTGGGTTATTTCAGTACGTCTGATTGGATACTGAGCTTCTGATGTGTTTTGTAACTGGCTCATAGGTATTAAAAACTTCCTGGACAACTGTCAACGAGTGATAAATCGGGACCAGCGGGACCGAGACCGAGACGGAGTGGGAGACGCTTGTGACAGCTGCCCTGATATTCCCAACCCCAACCAGGCATGATTTTTAATTTTTTTTTTAGAAATCTTTCTCAACCCCAACCAGTGACAAAATTCTTTTTTTTCCAACACCAACCTAATTAATTCTCATTCTCAATTCGCATTATATATATATATATATATATATATATATATATATATATATATATATATATATATATAAATCCGTGTATTATCTGACATTTGCAAATTCCATGTACAAAGCCTCATATTAAACCATTAATATTGCACGAGTAGCTGACATTCCTAACATATGAAGAAGATTATTGAAATCACTTTTCACTTTTTTTCCACTCCTTTTTCTAATAGTCGGACATTGATAATGATCTTGTCGGAGACTCTTGTGACACAAATCAAGACAGGTACGAAAAATGATCGATCTTTTTTAACTACATGCCCGAACTACCACTAACTTTCTGTTTATGGCTTACTTTGCCTGATCCCATCCTAACGTAAGCATAGCGCTTAAGTTAAAACAACAGCTTTCCTTCATTGTATAAACTTTAAAAAAAAAATAAAAAATAAGTAAAGTGTCAGTCTTAGCCCACACAAAAGCACTTTGTCACTCTGTGTAACTCTGTTTCCTTTTCCCCCCAGTATAGTGCTTGTACCATGTTAGACTATTATATTTTAAATCTGCTCTACAGTGATGGTGACGGACATCAGGATTCAAAGGACAACTGTCCATTGGTGATAAACAGCTCCCAGTTGGACACTGATAAAGATGGACTGGGTGACGAGTGCGATGATGATGATGATAATGATGGCATCCCTGACTTCCTTCCCCCAGGCCCTGATAATTGCCGCCTGGTGCCCAACCCTGACCAAACAGACGACAACAGTGAGTATAGCATGTCCGCCAAGCCCAAGTGCTCCCTGAGATCAGACCAGTCAGAATCTGCCTGACCAAAAGTCATGTTCACTTGAATGGTAGAGGGCATGGTAAGGGAAAAATGAGGATCTTGGATTCACCTTGTCCAATTTCTCTACGCACCAAATTCATCTAGTTGAATCTTGGAAGCTTCGGTCAGTAGAAAGTGTTTTTGCTATACACTGCAGACATGCTGAAGACGTCTCATATTCGCCTTTTGATCTCAGTGTAGAGCAAAAACAAAAGAATTCTCTACAAAAATATCCTCAGAATGATCGAAAAATGTGATAAATAAATAAATAAATCTAAACAATGCTTAATTTATAAGTATCGACTCCCCTAGAGTCGATACTTAGTGCATTGTTCTTTCGAATCAATTACAGCTTTGAATTGTTTCTTCATGAGCTTTGCACATTTTGATTATGGCATTTTCTCCTATTCCTCCATGCATATATTCTCGATCTCTCCCAAATTAGATAGAGAAAGTTGGTGGACAGCAATTTTCAGGTTATGTCACAGAAATTAATTGGATTTAAGTCCAAGAGCTTTGACTCAGCCATTCAACAAATTCCTCAAAAAAAAAAAAAAAAGTCCTCCATATATGTTAAGTTCCATTTTCAGTGGAGAAGAAGCAGTAGACAGTGATAATAACAGGGTTGCCAAGGTTATGTTTTTTGTTTGTTTGTTTGTTTTTTATACACCAAATCAGGCTTATTTTAAAGTACTCCTTATTGTTTTATAGAAATAATCAGAATGAAATCTAATACATCTAGTGCATACAGTGTGCCTGTGATGTACAGAACTATTTATATTATAAGATATATTTCAAAGATTAGGAGAGGAAAATGGGGGCTTATGGAGTGGATAATGTCCATACATCAGAAATGCATGTGCACCACAGTGACCTTATTTCCAATGGAAAGGCTGTGAAAAAGACAAAAAAATGTTTCCACCTTTTGCGCTAGTTGCAGGTATTTTGTGTGTTTTTGAGGTGTAGCTGGGATGGATGTAACTGAAACCTGGCAACCCTGATTAATGATATTAGCTCTACTGTGTGTGCTTTGTATACTGCGATAGGAAATGCACCTGCCTATTATGGGGTTAGTCTAAAAAATTCACTAGATGGTAACCTGTAGCACAAGTCAAGTGTGATAGCCTCTCAACTTAATGTTGGTTGGCTCAATGTTTATATTAATAATGTCAACCCACCAAAATCTATGGTCAAATATGGTTAAAATAGGGTGATTATTTTAATATTATAGATACTAGATTTATGAATAAAACAGGAATCTTTCTGGCGTTTTTCACTTAACATTCTACAGAGGTGCCAAGAAGAACGTTTGTACTAACCTGCTCTATTTCTGTTCCTGTCTCCAGATGACAATGTAGGTGACATATGTGAGTCAGATTTTGACCAAGACAAGGTGATCGACAGGATTGACAACTGTCCTGAGAATGCGGAGATCACACTGACAGACTTCAGGGCATATCAGACTGTTGTGCTCGACCCTGAGGGTGATGCCCAGATCGACCCCAACTGGGTGGTTCTCAACCAGGTGATGCAGCAGTTTTGTTTGTCAATGGACCCTTTCGTAGTAAAAGTCCGTTCTTAGCTGCATACCTGATCTTACAAACTCAACCTTGAGATAACCAGCAAACG
This sequence comes from Ictalurus furcatus, assembly GCF_023375685.1. NCBI lineage: Eukaryota > Metazoa > Chordata > Actinopteri > Siluriformes > Ictaluridae > Ictalurus > Ictalurus furcatus. The sequence goes on from NC_071272.1 coordinate 1,299,102, forward strand.
TGTCTCTCAAACAAGTAACCTAGCCCTCATACCTGCTACAAACATAGTATATTATCCCTGGTACAAATATCCATCCATCCATCTTCTATACCACTTATCCTTCCTTCAGGGTCACAGGGAAACCTGGAGCTTATCCCAGGGCGCATGGGGCACAAGGCGGGGTACACCCTGGACATCGCAGGGCACAATCACATACACACTCACACACCCATTCATTCACTACGGACACTTTGGACACGCCAATCAGTCTACCATGCATGTGTTTGGACTGGGGGAGGAAACCGGAGTACCCGGAGGAAACCCCCGCAGCACGGGGAGAACATGCAAACTCCGCACACACAGGGCCACGGTGGGAATCGAACCCCCGACCCTGGAGGTGTGAGGCGGACGTGCTAACCACTAAGCCACCGTGCGCCCTGGTACAAATATATTTTTTACATTATTTTTTTTTAAATTGATCATGTTTTAATATAGAAAAGTACTAAATATTCCAGGGATATTAAGCCTGGAATATCCTACTGTGGGTAATTTAAACGCCACAATTAAGTGTAAAAGTTTGAGTCAACTAACAAGACCTGTGCCCATATGCATAACCCCAGCAAGAAATCATGAAAATATACTCCTACACTGGCCTTCCCTGGCCTTATGAGTACTCTTGAATAGACAAGTTTTTAGGAGTTCAGAGGTGTCTTAAATTCATGAGAGTAGCGAAAGGTTGTAGCACTGAGCCTTGCGTGTTGTGGCCTGACAGCCTCGCATGGTCACATTTGAACATTTTCTACTGTATACTTATGAATACTAGAGATTTTCTTGAACTGAATGATGTTTCTCGTTTGCATGAATCTCAAGCAGAAGTAAAAGTTCTATCATTTTACAGTCATGAGGAGAAAAATCGCATGTAAAGATTGCATTCCAATTCCGCTGGGACATATCAACACACCACTTGTCTATAAACAACTGCTACTCGTTGATTTAATTCGCATTAAATGAATTAATTAAACCTGGTTATCGCAAGCATCCCGTACCTCAGTCGTTGTAGTCTCATCTCCTGAGGTAAATCACAGAATCTCAGTCAGTCACAGAATACCAGCCTCATTGTTCCTCTTGACTCAACTCATCCCTGTTCGCTCGTACGTGGGTGCCAAAATAATCGCTGATTAATTCAGCGAGTTTTGTTCTGTTGGTTAAATATCAAATTTTGTTGATTAGCATTCGAACAGCCTGTGTTCTGACAGCTGGTATTTATATAATTTACTAACTGAATCGATTAGGTTTATGTCTTTTCATTATGTCATGTATAACCAATAACTTGATCAAAGCATGATGAGGATGATGATGATGATGATTATGATTATTATTGCTGTCGTTGTTCATAAACATAGGCTATAATTTAACACTGGTGTGAGTGTGCTGTGGTAACTGAGTTACAGCGATGGGACTTCATGCCTATGCCTATTGACTCCTAGGAATAACTCCTACTCCTCGCTAAGAGCTTGAGCCAAGAGGACAAATGTGGCCATGCTATACGGGTGGGAGGAATGACGAACTCTCTATCCCATGTCAGTCGGTGAGGTACTAACCAGTCAAGTGCATCTGTGAGCTCATGTATGTGGAAGAGGGCAGATAGCACATTCCTCCAAGTGGCACTGCATGAGCAGTTGTTCAAAAAGATGTGGGTGGCTGGCTTTGTGTGTCTTTGTGGAAGCATGTATTCTTCAGCCTTCACCTACCCCCCTTTGGTAGTTGTCACTATATGATAGGGGAGAGATGTCTGGTGGGTGGGAATTGGCAGATGACCATATTGGGAAGAAAAAATGGAGAGAAAAAAGGATTAAGGATTACTCAAAAAAAATTGATTTAAAAATATGCACATTATATATATATATATATATATATATATATATTGCTGCAGCACTGTAAAAATAGCAGGGTGCTCAAATGTAGATTTTGTAATGCAGCATCTGACTGGAGCGGTGATGAGTACGTAGGCTGCGGCAGCGAAAGCTGCACACTCAAAAGGAGTGAAAAGGAGGCTGATTAGTCAAGTGTACTCTCTAAATTTTAGCTTGTAAAAAGCCAGGTCAAGGAGCCCGTGTCTGATGTGCCACACATTCTTTGACTTCACTCTGTAGGTCTAACATGCTTGCCTCCCATGTGTTTGGTTACAGGGGATGGAGATTGTGCAAACAATGAACAGTGACCCTGGCCTTGCTGTGGGTAGGTGCACACACACGTACACATACATACATCTTTGCCCTAAAATGAAGCCAAACTCTTTCATCCTACAGACCCCCGTTTGTACGGTTCAGAGTTTAGAGCATTCTATAATTTGTCACAGTTAGGCCTACTGTTGCGATTTCAGGTTACACAGCGTTCAGTGGTGTTGACTTTGAGGGCACGTTCCACGTGAACACCGTGACTGACGACGACTATGCTGGCTTCATATTCGGCTATCAGGACTCATCTAGCTTCTACGTGGTGATGTGGAAGCAAACGGAGCAGACGTACTGGCAGGCTACACCCTTCAGAGCTGTTGCTGAGCCTGGCATTCAACTGAAGGTCCGACACTACATGACCTCTGATCCGTTGACATCTAAACTGGTTATCTTTAACTATAGAACTATGGATTATATAGACACTATGTATACATGTATATGTCGAATACATAGACATGTAATATGTATAGAACTAATACTTATATTGCTCCTATTAATCAAGGTCTTCCTATGCTATGACCAAATATATTCAAGTAACATTGAAACTAAATGTTGAGCAATAAAAAAAAATTATGACAATAATAATAATTTTATAAATAAAATCTTTCCCATCCCTATCTGTCTGTCTCTCTTAGGCAGTGAAGTCTAAGTCTGGTCCTGGTGAACATTTGAGAAACTCCCTCTGGCATACAGGTGACACTAACGATCAGGTGCGCTTGCTCTGGAAAGATCCACGTAATGTCGGCTGGAAGGACAAAGTGTCATACCGCTGGTACCTACAGCACCGTCCACAAGTGGGGTACATCAGGTAAGCGAGTTCATTAATAAAGTCAAACAAATTGTAATCTTTGATAACTCACTGTGGTATAACAGGAATACAATACAGCTGTTAGAGGAAAATATCTCATTAACTATATGCATCTGGACAGAACTATTTCTACATTGTTCTTAAAGACTACTGAAGGTTGACTGGAAGTATAGTTGTGCTTGAAAGTTTGTAAACCCTTTAGAATTTTCTACATTTCTGCATAAATAAAACATCATCAAACATCATCAAGCATCCTAAAAGCAGATAAAGAGAACTCAATTAAACAAATGAGACGATAATTTCATACTTGGTCATTTATATATTGAGGGAAATGATCCAGTATTACATCTCTGTGAGTGGTTTGTTTTCAGTATGTGGTGTGACCCACTTGTGCAGTAATAACTGCAGATAAACGTTTGGGGTAACTGTTGATCATCTGCACATCGGCTTGGAGGAGTTTTATCCCGTTCCTCAGTACAGAACAGCTTCAGCTCTGGGATGTTGGTGGGTTTCCTCACATGAACTGCTCGCTTCAGGTTCTTCCACAACATTTCTATTGGATTAAGGTCAGGACTTTGACTCGGCCGTTCCAAATCATTAAGTTTATTCTTCTCTAACCGTTCTTTAGTAGAACGACTCGTGTGCGTAGGGTCGTTGTCTTGCAGCTTGACCCGCTTTCTCTACCCTTCCACAAACAAGATCAGCCTTTGATAGATCCCAGTTCTTCAAATAAAACAGGTCGCTCACTCACACCTGATTGTCATCCCATTGATTAAAAACACTTGACTATAATTTCACCTTCAAATTAACTGCTAATCCTAGACGTTCACATACTTCTGCCACTCACAGATTATGTAATATAGGATTATTTTTCTCAATAAATAAATGCCCGAGTGTAATATTTCTATTTCATTTGTTTAATTGGGTGCTTTTTTTTTTATTTATATCTACTTTTAGGCCTTGTGTGAAAATCTGATGTTGTTTTAGGTCATATTCACGCAGATATATAGAACTTCTAAAGGATTCACAAACTTTCAAGCACCACTGTATTGTAATGAGTCAGCTTTAATTTATAAACTTCGATCATTTGAAAATGGAAATGTCATTAACAGAACTTCCAAAATAAAGTGCAATTCATATATTTAAATAACTGACGCAGGTTTGTCATCATAGTTCTGTTTGTTTCAGAAGTGGCTCTTCAGAAGTTCCACCCCTGCAGCACTCTTCAGCTTTAAAAAAAAAAAAAAAAACTGCTACAAAAATAGAAGAAACAAACAGACCTCATTTAACGATGTTGAACGTACACTCACATGGCCTCTACTATTGTAAGTGCATGATAAGCCTATTTGAAAATGACGTGTGTGTGTGCGTAGGGTACGTTTCTATGAAGGCACGGAATTGGTAGCAGACTCTGGTGTGACAATCGACACAACAATGAGGGGAGGCAGGCTGGGCGTGTTCTGCTTCTCTCAGGAGAACATCATATGGTCCAACTTGAAGTACCGCTGCAATGGTGAGCTCTTGTACACGCACACACACACACACACACACACACACACACACACACACACACTAACTATATTAAATCCTGTGATTTTGATTTTTCAGACACTATTCCAGAAGACTTCCAGGAGTTTAGCACACAGCCAGTCTTGTATCCTCTGTAAATACCTCACGCACAATCTCACACCACCACGCATGGCCAGGTGGTTATGTATCTGTGTGTGACACAGCCAGGTAGTTGTGTATGTGTGTGTAACACCAGTCTGTTCACAGTGGGTGTGTGTAGGGTTAAGATATGTGTATATACAATGTGTATCTTTTGATAATTCACCCATTTCTGATAGATCATATTACTCTTTTTTTTTTTTTTTAAACTGCATACAGAGTGAAGTTTCTAGACTCATCGTCATTTATTTACATTTGAAATTTGACTGTAACCAAGCCGTCTCTGCTGTTTGTTCTTCTTAAAGGGGTGAGCAAAATAAAATTTTCATAGTACATAATGAGTACTTGGGTTCTTTTCTGAAATGAGCTGTGGAATTATACAGAAAGGGCTTGTTACAGTAAATGGTCTGCATATATATATATAGCATATATTATATAGCGCTTTTATCCAAAGTGCTTTACACTGGTTCTCATTCACACACACACACACGGTAGCAGAGCTGCCATGCAAGGCGCTAACTTGCCATCGGGAGCAACTCGGGGTTCAGTGTCTTGCCCAAGGACACCTCGGCATGTGGAGTCATGTGAGCCGGGAATCGATCCGCCAACCCTACGATTAGTGGACGACCCGCTCTACCACCTGATCCACAGCCGCCCCATGTCCCAATGTCGATGTAGGCTTCCTCCACGTTTTCCCGGTTTCCTCCCACTTTCTAAAAAGTTGGTGGACTGGCTATACCAGATTGCCCTAGGTGTGAATCACCACATAAATACACGTGTGCATGGTGCTCTGCGATGTGAAGGGGTTCTATTCAGGGTGCATTCCCAACAGGGTTGGGACTCTGGATCCATCATGACCCTGATCAGAATAAAGCAGTTACTGAGTATGAGGGAAAAGGTATACACAAAGGGCTTGGGCCAGTATGTATAAACATAATTTATTATAAAAAATCATTTTCCCTATGCATGGACACTTTTGGGACACTGTATATATTTCTGTGAAATACAAATAAAAAAGCACATTTACTGTAATAAGCTACATGTGGATTTAGTGTCACTAAAGACATCCAGTTACAACTGCTGATTACAAAGAACATCGAATTGTTATCTGTTCAAATGTAAGTTCCACTGAACTCATATATAAACCCTTGAGCTGATTTTGTGGAAGAAATGAAGAGCAGCATAAAAAGTACATTTGGGTTCACTTGAGTAGTCAGGACAAGAAAACAGTTTGCCAGGAGATTATCGAGGCAATTGATGCCTCCAGCCATTTTGCCCAGATGGTGTGCTCTATCAAAATGCCAGATGGAGACTGCCGCATTTATAATCATTGTAAGAAACCTCAGATATGTGAAATAGTCCATTATTTCCACAAATAGCAAATAATTGTATTAAAATACATATAGTTGTGTGAAAAAGTATGTGCCCCATCCCGAATTCTTCTATTTTTGAGTATCTCATATTAAATCATTTTGGATCTTCAAACAAAATGCAACATAAAACAAAGGCAACCTGAGTAAACAAACAATACAGTTGTTTTTTTTATTGAAGTAAAAAAGAAAAGTTATCCAACACCTATCAACAGTCTGAAAAACTAATTGCCCCCTTAAACGTTAAATCTGGTTGTGCCACCATTAGCAGCAATAACTGCAACCAAATGCTTCTGATAACTGGAGATCAGTCTTTCACTTACTTCTAGGACTAGGATTTACTCCTATGATTTGGATCATTGTCTTGCTGCAGAATCCAGTTGCGTTTGAGTTTCAAAGACCGGACATTCTCCTTTAGGATTTTCTGGTAGAGAGCAGAATTCATGTTTCCCTCAATTATTGCAAGCTGTCCAGGCCCTGAAGCAGCAAAGCATCCCCACACCATCACACTACCTCCACCATGCTTGACCGTAGGTATGATGATCTTTTTGTGGAATTCTGTGTTTGGGTTACACCACATGTAACGGGACCACTGTCGTCCAAACAGTTCCACTTTCCACTCATCAGTCCACAGAACATTCTCCCAAAAGGTTTGAGGATCATCAAGGAGTGTTTTGGCAAAATTCAGACGAGTCTTAATGTTCTTCTGGGTTAGCAGTGGGTTTCATCTCAACACTCTTCCATGGATTCCATTTTTGCCCAGTGTCTTTTTGATAGTGGAGTCATGAACAGTGACCTTTATTGATGCAAGAGAGGCCTGTAGGTACTTTTGATGTTGTCCTTGGGTCTTTTGTGACTTCCTGGATGAGTCGTCGCTGTGCTCTTGGAGGAATTTTGGAATGTCGGACACTTCCTGGAAGGGTCACTGCTGTGCTGAGTTTTTCCATTTGGAGATAACGGCTCTCACTGTGGGTTCTTTGGAGTCCCAGAGCCTTTGAAATAGCTTTGTAACCCTTCCCAGACTGATGTATTTCAATCACCTTCTTCCTCATCATTTCCTGAATTTCTTTCAACTTTGGCATAGTGTGATATTGAGTAAGACCTTTAACCAACTTCATGCTGTTGAAAAAGTTCTATTTAAATGTTGAAAAGGAAAGTCATATTTAAGTCGAAAAAAAGTCTTCAGAGATGCCATTTTAGTGGACCTGGGACTCCAGTACAATGGGGAGATCCTATACCAAGCTCATGGAGAATCATGTCAGATGAACGCACCTCACTCCTTTCAGAAAGACTGTACTAAATGTATGAGCCCCCAGAGAGATGCTGTCTATGGTGCTTTGACATACTGCAATGGCCACCACATACACTTTTAATGCAGATGGATGCTAGCAGCCCCTCAAGAAAAGCTCAAATTTTGGGAATTATCAAATGCATGCCATTTGTGGAACTGTTAGCATCTGTAGGCATACAAGGCCTGTGTAGTACGGACTCTTACATTCAGGAATGTTTCCTGGAAGGTTATGTCACAATCATTAGTTCATGGTTCATTCTAAGGGACCAACCCATAAATACAGGTGATCTGGCCGTTTGTTACAAATCTCTCTGACCACTTGGGACAGCACATCTACTCTGAGCAAAAGCAACTATGGTGTTCTGACCACTAGCAAACGCTAGCAATTCTTGCAGGACTCTGGCCTAGTTTCAGAATTTTGTGCAATGTGGGAAGAATCAGAGAAAGAAATATATATTGTAGATGGTAATCCTCTCCCTGTATTCTGTAGCAGCAGGCTGTCCGGCTCCATCAGAGAGAACAACAATAGGCAATGTGCTGACTTGCAAGAGGTTCAGCTGCACCAGCCAACCCTTTCCCACATCTGGGACACTAATTTTGTGTGCAAATGCCACTTTTCCGGGTGTATACGCTGCCCTGGTAGAGGAGTTGTTCTCAGTGAAGATGTGCCATGGACCAACCTCAGTCACTATCCAACTTTGTACTGCCCTGATGATTTATATGTCTGACTGTCATGACAACATATGTTGACTCAGAATCAGTAAGAAAAGCTTGAGGGCCAGATGGATCACCCTCAATTCCAGCTGGTTGATGTATTCTGATCTCACATGCCCCTTACATCCCTCCGACACCGCACTGTTTCTCAACCACTAAGGGAAGCATCCATGGTGAGTGTTTGTTTCTGGTCCGGCCCTGCTCCCATGAGTTGAGTGCTGCTTACTGAATAGCAACAAAGCAAGTTTATAGAGATAACTAGCAAACAGTGTGAAGCAGGGCCGCCGAAGAAACGGGGGCAAGCTGGCATTTGACCTGGCACTTTTCAAACTTCTGGGGCGGTGACCCAACACTTCAGGCAATAACAGACAAGTCTGACTCGGTTAAAAAAGCAATCAGAGCTTCCAGTTCTGCTGGGCGGTGGGCCATTTCTCCTAAAGGGGGTCTACTAAAAGTGATAAAGGGTTAACCGCACTTTGGTGCTCACTGGCACATAATAATCGTGTGTTGAGCTTTCAATATTTTAAGTGACATATGCACAAATTCTTTATTCTAATTGGATTAGAGGAGAGGTTCAATAGAACCATATATCCAAACTACTGTACTTACTATTCCCTGTCAGGTAAGGCTGCATGTTTTGTTTGTCATACACAGATAATAGCCCCAACGTGCAAGAGCAAAGATAAGACATTAGATTTGGTTAGAATAAAGAGGTACTTCTACATTACTTTAAAAAAAAAAAAAAAAAAAGTGTGCACCATCAGATCAGTACAGTGAAACAGAAGTAAGATGTATTTGAGTGATGTAGCTGGTGACACTAAAAAGTGTACATCTACCACAAAACAGGGTTGCAAAAATGGGACAGGACTTTTAAGGATATGGTTAAGAAGTCTGCAATGAAAGGCGAGCGCTTTTAAGATGTCTCGATTGCATAGTCTGGAAATTATGTTTAAGTGAATGTGTGTGTTCATCATGGCCAACAGGTGGCACCACATTCTGGTTTTTCCATTGGTCTCTTTCTGTCTCCATCCTTTTCACAGTCTCCAGTCTACTCTTTCTTAGCATATTACACTTTAAAGTAGGGGTGTGGCTGCAGGCTTTCATTCCAACCAGGCAGGAGTCACACCTGTTTCCACTTGTTTAATCAGTTCATCTTGGGCTCCAAACAACTATCAAGTGGGGCTCCTATTTGGCTGGAATGAACGCTTGCAGCCATACTGGAGCGCTTTGCAGATAACAATCAAGACTCCTACTTTAAAGGCATGTCATTGTTTATTTATTTGATTTTTATGTCGTCTGCATATTATGAGCAGTATTATTTGTTACAGCATTAGAACAGATAATACCATGATGCTCGTATTTACAGGATATGTCATTTTCAGATCAAACTGTAATTTGTTTATCTATCATCTTTGTTGAATTGATATATCTGAAGAAGACGTTTTATATCCGAAAAAGAACAATGTGTCAATATTACTAGTCATTCCACATAATGCTTAGTTGATTGATCTTTTACCCTAACTCTTTTCCCCTGTAACTCTTCTGCTCCTCTGCGACTTTCAGTGATTGCCCAGTTTCACTCTACAGTAGCAGAGTCGTGACTCAAACTTAATACACACACACACACACACACACACACACACACACACACACACACACACACACACACACAGAGAGAGAGAGTGTGAGAGAGAGCGCTAGGGGGAGGGGGGAATAGGACAGACAGTACCCGTGAACGGAACACTAGACTACAGCTCAGCTTGTACACCACACTTTCTCTCCTTCTTTCTTTCGCACACACAGACAGTGGAAATCTCTGCACATGGACACAGGTGTAGAAGACGTGTCTTTATGTTATGCCGTCGCTATAAGTTTTGTTTGCTTTTCATAAGAAGTGACAGATGAAACCTATATCAGAACATCATTATGTGCAACCATTCAATTGTGATACATTTTTATATTGTGTTTCTACATGCCCTAACTTCACCTTATGGTCCAGTCACGCCCACGCACGCCAGTTGACAGTAATAATAGTGTACACACACACACACACGCGCGCACCTTGTGAGGACCTTCCACTGATAATTATTAATGCAGCAAATTAATGTTATAATTTCAACTAACCTTAACCTCAGAAAAGAAACATTTTAACTCTTATTATTATTATTATTATTATTATTATTATTATTATTATTATTATTAAAGCTGTAGCTTGTATTTAAGATGATGATGATGATGATGATGGATGAATGAATGAATAAATAAATAAGTAGTTTTCCTCTTGGGGACCAGCCAAATGTCTCCACAAAGTGAAAAAATTTCAGACACTCTTATCCTTCTGGGGAGGACATTTGGTCCCCATCAAGATAGGTTAATACCCCCCCCCCATCCACCGCCACGAGCACGCGCGCGCGTACACACACAGGGCAATAACTACAATTTACAAAGCCCTCTGGACATCTGCTATTCACGCGCCAAAGGTTACTGCAGACAGGGGATCACGACTCAGTCACAGCCCTATTCTAGACTAGATGACACTGAGCTGTCGAATCACTCACTCACACACTCACACACACACACACACACAGCTACCCTATTTTGAGCCAAATGCCTCGAAGCTGTCAAGACTCGCACTTGCTCAGACCTAGTGCCATGTATTCTGAACAAAATGACACTAAACCCACACCGACTGGTTCTTCCACACGATCCACACTGTCTATCAAAATGCGACATAAAAAATTAAGCCGCCTGTATATATATATTTTTAAAAAAAAAATATTTAAAATAAAATAAATGTTTGAAACGCGTTAGTCAGATCCCTGCGACTCGTTCGCATCTCTCCCGCATGATCTCTCTCTCTCTCTCCTCAAAATGGAGGAATCTGGCCGAGAACATTTCTCTGACGCTACCGCAAGGTGCATCTTCTCCAAATTTGTCTCATTTTCCGGTAGCAACGGGAATCCTGCGGTGTTCCCATCTGCTATTGGCCGCGCGCGTCACGACTGAGGAAATACTGCCATTTATGTACATGTAATCGACGGCCAGTTACCGCACACAGACATGAGGAATCATATTGCCTTCATATTCCGGAGAGGAGTATTTTTGCTCACGTGAAGCACTGTTTGAATACCACGCAGTGTGATCATCACTACTATGTTATCCCTCACACCTTACAAACTACACACTGTAGTAGGCACATTTACTGTACAGAAAACCACGAATTAATGATATAGAATATATGCAATCTTTCACCTGGAAACGTGGATACAGTATACTTTTCAAATCATTACTGTAACTAATCATTACGGAGCTAGATTTTTTATTTTTATTTTTTTAGAATAAAGCTTTAAAAGTGCACATGTCTAAGTTAAAGATTTCTAACAGAAGATGTACCCTTTAGGGCGCCACCCCAGTGACAAGGATGGGGACAGGTTGTACCCTGGGAGTATAATGAAAGAGAGAGAGAGACTGAGACTTCATAGATTTTAGTCTTAGACTTTGTAGTCTTTATAGTCAATTTATAGTCTATATTCCATTATTTTAACACACACACACGAGTATGCAACTATAAAACTATTGGCTATAACTGTCACATAAAAAGGGACATCATGTTCATTCCGGGTTTCGGCTCATTTATATAGCCTAGCTATTGTATAACAGCACTAATCTTGCGGAAATGGTATAATCCCGTAATAAATGAGCCCAGACCGGCTGTATAATTCAATAGTTTAATCCATCTACAAAAAAAAAAAAGGAAAAAAAAGGGATAGCTAGGAGTACCAGCTTCCCGTCTCGCCACATCCATTATAATAGGAGCTAAATCCGAGAGCCGAGAAGGAGGGGGCTGTGTGAGAGCGAGAGAGAGCGATGGGTTATTTTAAAATTCCGGAAGCGTCTCCTCACATGGAGCGCCGGGCCGCCTTGTGCGCGTGACGCTGCAGAGTCCCCCAATGAGCGGCGAGAACAGCTCGGCTTCCAGCACGGTATTCCCTCTCGTGCAGATCCTGGGCGGGCCCGGGAAAGCTCGGTCACGCAGCGTGGGTGGTGTGTGTGTCTGCCGCGCCGGTATAAAAGCTCGCCGGCAGCAGCAGAGATGCAGTCAGTAGTAGCTAGGTTACCCAGAGCCGGCTCGAGCTACAGCACTATCGACAGCATCAGCACCAACAGCACCGATAGCCATCATGGTTCTCATCTGGACACAGTTTGGCGTGAAGCATAAGAACGTCAAGTGCAAGGTGCGAGTGATCCACGGCGAGGAAAGCTGGTCCTCAGAGGTGAGCGGCGCCAAAATTTGGTTATTCTTATTTCATGATCTGTTTATTTAAATTTTTATAATTCTACACAGCATGCCATCGCAGTCCATCAGTATTGTAATTTGTGCCCTATGTCTGATGAATTCCTGTAAATGAAGCTGGTCAGAATTTTTGAACGGTTGTTTTTTTTTCCCTGAGTACTACACTCTTAGAGGAAAAGTTGTAAACTTGGATTTTAAGCTTCTATAACTGTTGTCACTGAGGTAATACACCAAAGGGTAAAAAAATGTCCCTGTACAATATTTTTCCCCCTTAGTGCAGAGTGCATTTAGCTGAGAATATCTCTGGTTTAAAAGACCAGCAAACATCGCTAATAGTGGGGACAGGTGTCCAATTGATCACACACCTGAACTTACCAAGTGTCTCCATGATTGGGTGAATTATGTGCAACTAAAAAGACAGAAACCTGCTCTTAACAGTTTATTTATTATTCTCTCTCCCTGAACAGGAGGCGCATGAGGACCCTGAGATACCCAGTCCTCCTCCTTCACCAGTGTGTGTGGACCACTATGCTGTGTTAGGAGTGTCGAGTGACTCCAACGAGGAGGAGATCAGACGCGCGTACAAGCGCCTGGCGCTGCGCTATCACCCTGACAAAAACTCGGACGCGGATGCAGAGGAGAAGTTCAAGCAGATTGCCCAAGCATATGAGGTCCTCACAGATCCCGAGAAGCGCAGCCTCTACGACCAGCAAGGTGAGAACTTGCATTCTAAAAGACACACTATCCCCATTTTCACACACACTACTTTGAAACATATGGATCAACTTAGACAGATGTTGAAAGCTCCGACTGTGTGCAGAATGCATGAATTATTCCCCAACCCGTCATTTCCACATAAACATACACACACATTTCCTGACTCCCTTTCTGGAAATTCACCTACTAATTTCATGTAAGCGGAAATATCCACCATTCTTTTGGCCAAGAGAAAATTAACACAATCACACGCCCTCTCTCTTCCAGGTTTGACTAAGGGACCGATGTCTACTGCTAAAGCAGACCCCACCCCCAATGGTCCCAAGGCCGACGCCCATGCCTGGCGCATGTTCTTCAACTTTGAGTTCGACTCAGACGAGGACCTCTTCAACCCGTTTCTGAGGAACCCTCAACCCCACCTGGGTCGTCACCATAACAACAAGACAGGGTCCCACCCTGGAGGCGTCACTGAAGTGCATGACCTCCTCGTGTCACTGGAAGACATTCTGACCGGTATTACGAAGCGCGTGAAGGTCACTCGGCTCCGGCCCACAGACAAGAACGTGCTTCAGCCAGAGGAACGAGTGATCGATGTAGAGGTGAAGAAAGGCTGGAAGGAAGGGACAAAGATCACCTTTCCAGGGGAGGGACATGGGGCACCTGGACATGGCTCGAATGACCTCACGTTTGTGGTCAAAGAGAAGAAGCATACTCACTTCAGACGGGAAGGGTCCAACATTGTCTACACAGCCACCATAACGCTTAGAGAGGTGAGTGTGTGTGCTAGTAGTACAGCCTGTCCTGTTCTCCACCCACTCATTCTCTGTTAGATGATAAGCCTCTGCAGAGCACTGTGGCTATATTTAGAAACGCTCCCCATCTCCCGCAGGCTCGCAGACACACTCCTCCGCCTCTTGCCTCTCCTCATCTTCCCTCTGCAGCTCTTAGCATCTTCACACATATGCACACACAAACACAATTTTCATTTGTCATTCACTCTTAGTCATTTTCTCACATCTGATCTCTAATTATGAATTCCCTTCCCTTCATTGTTTTTCCCCCATGTCCCTTGATCTTCATCTCCTGTTGGTATTTCCCTCGTCTCAGAAGGAAATCGCTCTCTATTTTCCCCATCACAAACTTTCGAGCTTCATTTCAATTCAGTTGAAATCAATCACTCAGCCTTTTTGCCATGATCAATCTTTCCCTACAAACATCTCATAACATCTCTATAGCTCTCTCCTCTGAAATCCCCCCCACCATTCCTCTGTCTCTTCATTCCTATCATCTGTCTGTCTCACACTCTCTTCACCCTCCTTGTCACCCACCCCTTCGTCTTTCCTCGACTGTCTCGCACCATCACATTCGCCTCCTCCTCCCAACTCCTCTCTCCTGCTGTTTCTCACCCCCCCTTGCTCATCTCTCACCCTCCCTTGCTCATCTCTCACCCTCCCTTGCTCATCTCTCACCCTCCCTTGCTCATCTCTCACCCTCCCTTGCTCATCTCTCTCATCTGTCTCCCACGCACTTCCTCCCTCCTCCTTTCTCCCACTCAGACGAGAACAAGAGAACAGGAACACATTAGCAACACCCGTCTCGTAATGGCATCTTGCATAACAGGAGCGGTTCATTCACTCTGACCCACATTCTCTTCATTCAATCTCGACTCAACATTATGCAATACAAAAAACCCAATATTCGGTATTCTCAAATGGGCAGGAAACACTAACGCATACTCTAGCACGGCGATGTCTCACAGATATACTCAAGCAATTTTTTTAAATAATCTTCATTCTGAAAAACAATTTGTAATAACGAAACCATTTTGTTCATGCTTATCATACTAAGATATAGTAGGAAATAATACTAACCTTCTCCATCTCTTTCTCTTTCTCTTTCTGTAGGCATTATGTGGATGTACTATTAGTGTCCCCACACTTGATGGACAGACAAAACCTGTCCCCTGCAGTGATGTCGTCAAACCTGGCTCGGTGAGAAGACTAATAGGGGAGGGGCTTCCCCGGGCTAAGAACTCAGCCCAGCGTGGTGACCTGTTGGTCGAGTTCCAGGTGGTGTTTCCTGAGCGTATCCCACCGTCCAGCAAAGAGATCATCAAACACAGCCTTGGACAGTGTTAACACGAATATGCAGACCCACACAGATCTACTGATGGCTGCAGCATCAAACAAGTTTTGTCTCTGTGAGGCATATTGTGTGCTGGACTGTACACACATGCGCACAAAATACAAGTGTCATAGGTAGTCCATAGATTTTAGACAAACACTCACATCGCATTCAGACATACTGTACCACCTATAGTCATAATACAGACAGGTACACGCAAATGCAGACACACAGAGGTGCTACTGTGTTGAAGTATCAACACATCCTGTATGTAGCAGGAAGTGACATGCTCTATGGGAGAGGGCTTGATGGGCTCCTGTAGGAAATTGCTGTTCCTATGATGACCATCTCAACAATGACAAATTTGTACTTGTGTACAGAATCGTCAAATTAATTAGTCTCTATGAGAGAACCTGTGTCATGTTTCAATGAATTATTTATAAAGGATAATTATATAAAGATTTCAATGTGCTGTATAATCTAGCATGTAGGCGAAGACTGTATGAAAGCATGTTTTTTATGTACAAATAAAGACTTTATTAAATAAAAAAAAATACTTTGTCACTGCATTACTTGATAATGTTTCCTAATGAGACTTCTGTAACTCTGATGGTTCAGCCCTGCAGTGTTGTGCTTTTACATGATTCAACTTGATAAAATCCTGCTTTGGGGTCTGCATTTAAAGAATTGGGAAGAACATTATTAAGCAAACGCTAGCCTCAATCAACAATCTCTATCAACAATATTAGGCAATAACTTTAATATCGACTGCCTACTGCACAAATAACTATGCAATCAAATGAAACACAAAATCATCTTTCCTAAAAAAACTCCCTTGATGGTATCTAAGCTGTTATGCAATGAGTTTTATAGCCATGGCTAATTGATCTCTCCTGTTTCAAACAGGAACAGTGAACAGATCTTATTCAAACAGTTGGCTCAAGTGAAATCACCTGAATATTCAGACGACAAGTGCCAGTGACTTGACAGAGGTTATAAAGCTAGGTCTTCTTTGGTTATATCATATCAAAAAGCAGTGGTACAATAAATGTAGTACAACGAGGCAGAACTGCTAACAAGGCAATCCTAGCAGGCAAAGAGAAAGGCAGAATTTTACAAATACCCTAGTGACAGACAAGATGGCAAATTTGTTTTCCACAGTAACAGTGAGGTAATTTCCAGTGTGACCACCACTTACTAATAAGCAGTGCATCCATTTTGTACTAGGAGATCACAGTCCCACACACTTGTTTTCTGGCTTGTGAATTCACAGGTCAAAGTTCACTTGGATAAAGTCATCACAAAGCAACAGTAACTGCAAATGCATGTCCTTTTACCCCTTGGTGATTTGGCTGGGATTTCTGGCAGGGATTTATTTATTTATTTATTTAGCTAGCAATTGTTCTTAAAAGATGTAGTTTCCAGGTGATTCCCATATCACTGTAGTAAGGGATTTAAAAATAAAAAAAATGATAACAGCTATAAATGTATATATTGCCACCTCTGTAAAGACATACTCACTGAGTATGATCATGCCTTACGGTTTAATGTGAAAACTCTCTGAGAACATATACTGTACAAAACTTCGATAGTCAAAGATGCTGAGGTATCAAATTGTGTTCTGCTTGGAAGCCTTTCTGATAAGCTAACTCTTTCAGAAAAAGGACAAGTCTAGACTCCTTATGGCTCTTTGTGTGAACCCTTAAATGTGCGTCATAGTACCTATTACAATAGAAAGAAGGCTAACTGAAGTCCAAGAATTTGGGACTCTCATATTCCTCACTGTCATGTGGCACCCCCTGTCGGTCACTGCAAAAACAACGGAAAAGATGGACATTTCCGGTCTTCAAATGATAACGAAAATAAACGTCAGATTTTGAATTGGTGAAGTTAGAAAGTCACCAATTTGGTGATTTATAAATCACCATATGTTATTTATACTTATTTTAATATTAGTATTTCAGTAATATAGAGAAGTGGTAGGGTTTCAGTTACCAGTATTTATACTAAAGCATGGATTCCATGTCTGCAAAACTAACATTTTAAATGAAATATTGATAACTAATCGATATTGAATCGAAATCGAATCGAATCCATATAAATAATAATCGAAACGCCAAATTGGTCGCAATACCCAGCCCTACCATGTAGTGTACAGTATTGATGTTTAGAGATTCCACTAAATCTACTCACAACTCACTATGGGAATAAATGTTCTCTTATACCTATGACAGTAACATATATAAACACTTTTTTTGTTAAAGTGTCAGGAGAAAAATCCATTTTAAAGCGTAAACATACTTTTAAAAAACTATCTTTCAGATAACCGACAAACCAGCGCGTGATTTTAAACCAGGCGCGCGAGGTTTACCTCACGCTCATAGGCTGCTGCTCGCGAGTGTTTTTACATTTGAGCGGTTAAAAAAAAACACCCCCATAAAACCCCAGACTTTTCAATTAATAAATAAATAAATAAATAAAAAGAGAAAGAAATAATTCGATTAAGTAAATGTGATCATCAGCACGGACGCGCATGAGGTAAGTTTTTAAGGTTTCTGAGCTTTCTTTTCTAGCAGCCCGTTTTAAGTCAGATTAGCATTTAGCTAACGAGTTATTCGTACACCGATCACCACAAACAGCACAGCACAGTCGCTCCAGTAGCTTTAGTCGGAGTTAACCGGTGTGAACGCCACGGTTTATTTAGTTTAGTCAGCTGTATTTATTTATTTATTTTAAACCAACTCGTTAAGTATTACTTTATCACTGGTATCGTGTTGAACTCGACGCCACTTTGTGGTAAAATGTCCCAGTCAGCTGCTGTGCCTTCGTCAGAGCTACGTGAGAGCCTTCAGGTGTCCAGTCTGACGCTGCTGGTCCTCGTACTGATTCCCTGTGTCGTTCTGCTGCTGCTGTTAAACTGCCTGTTGCTGGGATACAAACTGCTTCTGTTCGCGAGGAGAAAGAGCGCGCGCTACAGTTCTGAGAGCGTGCTCTTGCGTTCTTCGTCGTCGTCGTTGTCCGCGCGCCAGAGAATCGCGCGTTTTACCGACGACCCGTCGTTCGGCCCGGTACGGAAAACCAAACCCGCGTCCGTTTCAGAGCCGATGTTGGCGGCACCGCCGATCACATCGTCCCTCACTTCATCCGCAGAGCGTGGGGCTGCGTGCGGGCAGCGCTGCAGGTCGGAGGCTCTCGCGCGGCCGGACGAGGCTACCTATGCGGGCTCAGGGTCGCTCTGGGTGCCGAGCACGTTGCTGCGCGGTTCGCGCGCTTGGCGAAGGAGTGCCCCGGTGCTTTTACAGTCCAGCGACTCGGAAATGGAGCGCGAGAATGTCGCACCGCCAAATTCTCCAGAACAGCTCGTGACTCAGAGCAGGGTAAGAGTCCTGATCGGGAATGTTCTAGCTCCATAACTAGACCCGGACTTTACGATATAACATCAATAAGGTGTTACTTCATGCCCAAATGTGGGTCCTCTCCAAACTTTTGCCACAAATCTTATGTGGAAAATTGCCTAGAATGGCTTTGTATGCTGTAGAAGACCACGGTTTGCCAAGGTTGCTGTGGAAGAACCTCAGTGGCCTGCACAGAGCCCTGACCTCAAGCCCACTGGACACCTTTGGGATAAACTGGAACACTGATTCCATGTCAGCCCTTCTGGGTTGACATCAGCGCTTTTGTTCACTAGTGTTCTTCTGCCTCAATGGTCACGAATCCCCATACCCAAGTTCCAAAATTTAGTTCCCAGAAGCCTTCCCAGAAGATGGGAGGCTGTTCTAGCAGAAAAGTTCCCCCAACTAATCAAACGTGGGTTTTGGTATGGGATGTTACAACAAGCACATATGGATGTGATGGTCAGGTGTCCACATACATTTGGCTTTATAGTGTATGTTTCTGTTTTGCATGCATCAGAAGGTCTACCATTTTAGATGTCTGGTCAAACCCAAACATGAAAAAGGAGAAAATTGCATTAAAAAAATTCCGTTCCAGTTCCATTGAAAGTTGCCTTGTCTGCCTCTACATTTATAACCTAATCTACTAACGGAAAAGCAACGTTACTGCCAAATTAGAAATATCTACTTTCACAGTGGGAAATGATTTCTGACTTAGGGTTAGACATCCACTTCACATCAGAGTGTGTAAGCTCTCTTCTCTGTTTTGATGATGACTAATGAGTGCAGGTGTATCACGGACAAATATGGAAGAAATAGTTATATGTTTATACTTTTGTTTTGGAACATACATGCTGCCTGTCAGTGCTGACTGTCTACCTTTGATACTGTATAATTTATGTTTGTGTGTGTGCAGCATGGTTCATTACCTGTGATGATGCGCAGAAGTAGCAGCGTAGAGCTGGAGCTGGTCTCTCTCGATAAGGTCCACATGGAAGGCGAACTTGTCAGCAGCATCCCACAGGAGACCTCGTGCTTCATAGCATCCGCAAGCTCCTCAGCTGCCGGGCCTGGCCTGGACAGTGACTTCGGTGCCAGTGCAGGTGAGTTTAAAGCTCATTAAGATTTTCCTGAGGTTTAAAATGCAGCAAAGCTTGGAATTAGCTCTTGGGACCTACTGTAGGAACTTTGTCAGGAATGGTGTTTAGCTTGGCCAGTATATAAAATGGCTATTAATCCCCTCAAACTTTGCTTTTGTGATTAAGACATTGGTATTTTGAAATCTATCTATTTTCATTGTGAAAAATCTTTTCGTTCACATAAACTGAGAAAAATGCAACATATGTAAATGTTCAGTAAAATATGTTCATATGTTTAGTAAAAATGAACATGTATTTCTAGAAAAATGACCACAAAAGATTTAGAAGTGAGAGGTTTTTCAAGATATACGATTACACCGATCAAGGCATGGACTCCACAAGACCTGGTATCTGGACTCCACCTGTCTTGGGCCTCAATGGATCAGACTTATTTGTCCAGCACAACCCACAGATCCTCTATTGGGTTGAGATCTGGGGAATTTGGAGGCCGAGTCAACACCTTAAACTCTTTATGTTCCTCAAACCGTTCCTGAACAATTTTTGCAGTGTGGCAAGGCGTATTATCCTGCTGAAAGAGGCCACTGCGATTAGGGAATACTGTTGCTATGAACGGGCGTACTTGGTCTGCAACAATGTATAGGTAGGTGGTACGTGTCAAAGTAACATCCACGTCCAGCATGGTATTCTGATCGCTCAGCAGGCAAGCTGTGATGCACTGTGTGTTCTGACACCTTTCTGTCATAGCCAGGATTAAGTTTTTTAGCAATTTGTGCTACAGTAGCTCTTCTGTGGGATCCGAACAGACGGGCTAGCCTTCGATGCCAACGCACATCAATGAGCCTTGAGCAGTGAATAATGAGCCCATGACCCTGGCGTCGGTTGTCCTTCCTTGGACCACTTTGGCAGGTGCCACTGTAATGAGACCATCAATGTTACTCACGTCACCTGTCAGTGGTTTTGATGTTATGGCTGATCAGTGTACATTTGTAAATCACTTTCACGAAGCAGCCCACAAATGTAGTGTCCATTCATGTTTTCGTCATATTGTCCTTGGTAGCTGCGTTTAAAGTCCAGTATATCCCGGTGGAATCGACTTGCTCCTCTGAGTACGCTCCCATGTTTTCCCTGCCTTTTATCAAGGTGAGCATCAAGGATATGGACTTTGAGAGACATCCTGCAGCCCACTGCGCCATAGTTCGTCACTAGAGTCTCAACCAGCTCCACATAGTTACGGGTTTGTGATTGCCCAGGAAGGCCCGAACCACTGCAGCAAAGCTGTTCCAAGCCGCTTTCTCCTTCCCAGTGAGGTTCTTGGGGAAATCCTTGCACTCCATGATCTTCTTTAATTGTGATTTGACAAATCCTCATTGAGGTACACCAAGTGAGCCGGGGAAGAGACGGGTATTTGTTCCTGTTATTGGGCAGCACGGCTTTGAGGCTCCTGGACAAGCTGTCAATGAAGACGTCCCACGCATTCGGCTACAGGCGATTCCGATTGCCTTGAACAGACTGGCCACGTTGTGACAGAAGCATAGCCATATCTTGACGGGTGAAGAAGATGAAAAAATCTTGGTGACTCTTCATATGACCTGCGACTTGCACACTTTCATCCCACAAGTTCCACTGCTCGAGCCTAGATGTCAAACGTTCAGCATTGGAGTTGGTGAGACCATGATCTCTGATCAAGTCATTGAGGTCTTTTTGTTTGGGGTAGTATGGGTTTCTTACCTCGGCTCCACCTCTGCAGTTGTAATCTGGGTCTAAAATGTCTTCCTCACTCTCGGACTTGCTGATCACTTCTGAAGACGGCTGCTCTGGTGTGGCAGTGTGGCACCGGGGGCTATGGATGAAGAAAGGTCTTGTTACATGATAGCACTCCAACGTTTGGAATGGTCCACCATACAGAAATGGCAGTTGCTTGAGTGGTCAGTGGGTACTTTCTAGAACTTTCCACTGCTATTTTATTATTGTTATTATTATTATTATTATTATTATTATTATTATCATTATTATTATTATTATTATTATTACTATTATAAAATTTGAGGGGAATAAGCCATTTTTTATACTTTTGTGGTATAAGCAATTAGGAAATAACAAAAATAAATAAAAATGTGTTGCGTAGTATTATTCTTCTATAGCAATTGAGAAAGAATGAAATTACAGGTGGTTTTTTATTTATTTATTTATTTTTACTGATTTTAATTTAGTCTCCTGTAATAGACTCTTGTCCCATCCACAGAGTATTCCTGCATTGAACTCGGTGTTCTCAGGATGTCTAACCCTGACCATGATAAAGTGGTTATTAAAAATAAAAGGATAGTATATTAGTGTCTTTTGTCAAGTGACCAAGAAATGTCAGCATTAACTAAAGCAAAATAAGTTACATGCCTAATCTCTTAAATGTTTGCTAGAATGATAACTCTGACTATGCAGACTAGCTTGCATGCTAATTGCTAGCTGGCTAGTTAAATTCAAAATGTGGGATATAGAGTACATATTGTTTTATCCCATCAGCAACCAATCATAGGAAATGTAGAATTTAGCAATTGAATCATGCCCCTGTTCTTGTCATGTCCATTTAGAGTTCGTCAGGATGTGGTGAACTAATCTTATGACTTGGAAAACTTTCTTTTTGTATTTTAATGGTGGAGTTCCCATTTAGCCTGCTTTTCTATATATATGTATTGAATGATGTACACAGTTTAGGTGTGTGTAATGAAGGTGTAAAACTGTACACATGATTATACAGGTGTGTCTTTGCGTATCCTGTCGGCGGACAGTGACGGGTTTCCAGGGGCAACATGGGCATCTGGTCTTGAATGGGATTATTACGACCCTAGTTACATCACGCAGAACCACGTTCCCAAACACAGACACTACGCACCGCCCATCACAACCAAACAGTACTGGGTCTAACATGCATCGCTCTCCAGACTGTAGCTGAAGAACTCTAAAGTTGTAAGCTCTTTGACACACAGAACCCCCAACACATTATCCACACGTATACTGACACAGTTTACTTTCCTGAACTGCAGTATTTGTTTTGGTTTTTGTTTGCTGAGGAAAAAAAAATCACCCACTTGTTCATGTGTTTAATGACACGTATTTAATATGCACTTGTCTTCCACCGTATGCACTCGTTGTATGTTAGTGGTTTGCATGTATTTTGTGATTCACTAGATCAAGCTCCTGTAGTTTGGGCCTTTAGAGCACATTTATTAACACAAGCACTTTCTTACAAAATTTTATTTTTGCATTGACCAGTTGCCACTGTGTTCATCACCTTCAATTTATTTTATTGTCTAAATAAAACATTTTATATTACTGATCAGTGGTTTAAAAGCAACATTTCAGATAAAACTGATCAAAATGAAGAAACTTTCTTTTAACTCCTTGAAACTAAATGAAATATGGCAAATGGTAAATTTATATAGCGCTTTTATCCAAAGCACTTTACACTGTGTCTCATTCACCCATTCACACCAATGGGAGCAGAGTTGCCACGCAAGGTGCTAACTTGCAATCCGGAGCAACTTGGGGTTCAGTGTTTTGCTCAAGGACACTTCGGCATGTGGAATCACGTGGGCCAGGAATCGAACCGACAACCCGCTCTACCTGAGCCACAGGAGAACGGATAAGAAAACCTCAATGGAGGAAATATTTATGGCCGACACATTAAATGTAAGATTTCTCTGTAAAGTGAACAGAGATACAGATGAATGTACCATGTGTACTTTGAAGTGTCAGATACAGGCATATGCTGATCATGACCCTGGACAAACTGCTTCAAACGATTCAGTAAATAAGGATTCATATGGAATGTGGCTCAGGTAGGAGAACAGCCACGTGTCTCACTGTTAATGCCATCACCCAATGCACAATCTCTTTAGCCATAAAGATTCAAACAAATTTGTTCAACTCTGGTTTTTGGTCAAGGTGTGCATAGGCCTTTATCCCATTCCCAAAGGAATTCTGCTGAAATCTGCAGTTAGTACCTGCCCATGATACTTTAATGAAATTGGTTCCATTTTCCCTGAAGATAGTGCTTTCAACCACAGCAGTCCTGACCAGGATAAAACATTTACTCAAAGAGTTGAACACACCAAGAACAATGCTCTTAACAGATGTAGAATTTATCCCACAAGCTTCATATTTGGCTGCTCCTGCCTCCATCAAAGTAAAAGTTACCGGTGAAGTCCTCACAGTCCTTGATCCCCCACCTAGTTTGTTGTTTACAATAAGTTGACATTGCTCACAACTACTGAATTAGAAATATTAAAAATTCACTTTCCCCATGATTTGTATAAAAGATGAGACAGGAAGTAGTGTGTGGAAACACTTTATTTTGTTAGGTTTATGTACATTGATCAAGTGCCACCCAAACTTTGACATCCATATAAACTTAACTGGAGCACTATATGCAAACATTGAGAGACATGAGCAAAATGGAGAGGGGTGAAATTACTCAAAGCTAGACAAGAAGTTAAGCACAAGTTCCTTTAGCTTGGCATCGGATGCTTCAGAGATCTTGCCCTCAGTCCTAGAAGAGAAGAGTGGATTCAAAAAAATTAGAGGAATAAATCATTTAAATATTTAATGCAATAAGAAACTTTGACCAAAAGGACCTGGAGCTTCAAATGCATTATGTGCAGTCTTTTGTATTAACAGTGCCAAAGTTAATCCTTTCTTACAACAACATTTTCAAAAAGGCTGCTAATCCTGATCAGTTAGTCCTATATCAAAAGTATTGGCTACCTAATAGTTGCAAGCAGTTCTTGGTGCTGGCTGCGAATGTGCTGCAGGAAGGCTTTCTCGAACTTTGTGATTTTGCTGGGTTCCATCTTGTCCAAGTGTCCCCTCACACCAGCATAGATAACCGTGACCTGCTCCTCAATGGCCATGGGCACTGAGTG
Organism: Ictalurus furcatus; assembly: GCF_023375685.1. Lineage (NCBI taxonomy): Eukaryota > Metazoa > Chordata > Actinopteri > Siluriformes > Ictaluridae > Ictalurus > Ictalurus furcatus. Next base: position 1,323,712 of record NC_071272.1, read on the forward strand.
ATAAATAAGATGTTTTAAAAGGCTGTCCAGTTCAGTAATGATAAGACCATGTTTCCTCACACAAAAGGTTATACCTGGACAGGGCAATATTATATAGTTCTAAACACACCACTTTAGGGTTATTTCTTGGTCATATCCTTCATACCCAATTCATACTCAACCATCCACTGGTCCCCTGACAATTTTAAATTTGTGGAGAACAGTGTAGGAACATAGGGGTGCAGTGTCTAGGCATCACTCCAAACCCCTAAACACTTTAATCAAAACATTAAAGAATCCATCCTGATCCAGAAATAAAACCATTTAGACAAATAGTTTAGAACCTTAACTTTATGGCACAAGTTTTTTTTGTTTTTTTAAACTTCAGTGGTTATTGCAGTGCTTGGATAGACACTCATTTAGCTATAGCATGAGGTTTGGGCTGAATTTGTTAACCCAATTTATAAATACCAAACATTCGTGTATGAAACATTCCAATATTAAGTATAAAGCAATCAAGCGAGTCTCCGTTTCATGAGACTGTAGAACACTTGGACGTACAGCAGCTAGGAAGTTCAATACCCTGGTGCAATGGGACATTAGATCTACTCACCATACTGGCCCTGTTTCAGCAGCTCTGTAAGTCGCACACCCCTGTTGAGCAGCTGCTGGGTGGCTGCGTCCAGATCAGAGCCGAACTGGGCGAAAGCAGCAACCTCACGATACTGAGCCAGCTCCAGCTTCATAGTACCAGCCACCTAGCCACACAAGTTTCAGGTGTTTGGGAGGTATTAAACCAGGTGAAAACAAATTGGCTCCAGTTAAACTGTCTAGACTAATGATCAGAAGGTGATCGTCTACCTGCTTCATAGCCCTGGTCTGGGCAGCAGAGCCCACACGGGACACAGACAGACCCACATTAATGGCAGGTCGGATACCCTTGTAGAACAACTCCGTCTCCAAGAAGATCTGAGCATTTGGGATAGCAGAAGGAGTTAAAAAAAATAAAAATAAAATAATAATAATAATAATAATAATAATAATAATAATAACAACAACAACAACAACAACTATGCCATTACTTTAAGTTACACATGTATAGTGCAAAGATGTTGCAGACAAAGCACACCAAAAGAGCACCAAGCGAACAGTTACACAAACCTGTCCATCAGTGATGGAGATGACATTGGTGGGAATGTAAGCAGACACATCTCCAGCCTGAGTCTCAATCACAGGCAGGGCAGTAAGTGAGCCACCTCCAAAGTTGTCGTTCATCTTGGCAGCTCTCTCAAGCAGACGAGAGTGCAAGTAGAAGACATCTCCTGGGTAGGCCTCACGCCCGGGGGGACGACGCAGCAGCAGAGACATCTGACGGTAAGCCACAGCCTATGGGGGGCAGAGATAAAAATTAATGCTATGTGCAACTTATTTGTAAGGATGAAATAGCAAAAGCAGTCAATGTAAGAACAAGACGACAAAGTATTGACTGAAGTGATAATCAGTGAAGTTACTTTCTGTTGCTCAGTCATCTGAACAGCAGTATGACAATTGTATTCAAATAAAATATTGTATATTTTAGGGTAGTGTTCTGTTAACATAGTATTCTAAAATAGAAGTACATAGTACATACCAATTATTTAAAGTGACGAACATTTACCCCTTCGGTTTTTATTGCTGACAAACAGGTCTATTGACAAAAGTACTCACTATTCTATTGGCTCAAAAGACCAGGGGGCGTGAATTTACAGGTCACATAGCAAAAGCCAGTACAAAGCAAAAGAAACCACCATCAGCAGCAAATGAGTATTTAACATATTGCATCCTTTCTCATTCAATTGAACTGACTTTTCTGCCAAGCGAATTCTGTTCAGTGTCAAACTGCCCACTGCTTTATCTGAGAAAGCAGAAACACGTGGGTTCAGCAGTCACCCTTGTCAAAAGGACTTGAGAATCCTTGTTTATGGGATAATGAAGCATCTAATACTAACACTTAGACAAACTTGGAAGATTAATGCAGACCCAACAATAAGGGGAAAAAAAGGAGGAGTCTAGATTTAGGAGACCACTGATACAAGTGGGTAGTGAGTGTTGAGTGGGTAAAGATTCACCCTTTTGCATCCTTTGATTTCCAATTCCTAAGAATAGTTCTCTTGATTGTTAGTGCTGCAAGAACTTCTGGCACTTAGTTTCAATTTTTCAGGAATTCATCACTCACCTGCTTGGAAAGATCATCATAGATGATAAGTGCGTGCTTGCCGTTGTCCCTGAAGTACTCGCCCATGGAGCAGCCCGAATAGGGTGCAAGGTACTGCAGTGGGGCAGCATCAGAGGCTGTAGCAGACACCACAATGGTGTATTTCATGGCATCGGCATCAGTTAGCCTCTTAACCAGCTGAGCCACGGTGGACCTCTTCTGTCCGATGGCGACATAAATACAGTACAGCTTCTTCTTCTCATCTGTGCCGTCGTTAAAGCGCTTCTGGTTGATGATTGTGTCGATGGCAATGGCAGTTTTACTGTTAACAGGGCAAACATTAAAACCGTAAGCAAGTGATCAGCTAATATTTATATGAAGGTTTATCTGAATTAATTTAAAAAAAAAAAAAAAAAAAAAGACATTTCAATGAAGTAAGACTTTCCCAACGAGACTGACTGAAACCAATTTAAAATCTGGAACTGAAACCCCATGTACAGCAGTCCAGGAATCATTTTAACAGAAATGATTTTTTAAAAGGTTTATTTGCTGATGCTGGGTCAAAGGTTATGCCAAGCAGCCCAATCCCCCCCCCCCCCCCAACTTCATACCCAGTCTGTCGGTCTCCAATGATCAGCTCTCTCTGGCCACGGCCGATGGGCACCAAACTGTCCACAGCCTTAATCCCGGTCTGCATGGGCTCCCTCACGGAAATACGGGGGATGATGCCTGGAGCTTTCAGACCAACACGCCGACGCAGCTTAGAGCCCAAAGGACCCTGAAGCAATACAGACGAGAAAGTACGATTTACAACCGAAGGCTTTTACAATACAAGTTCAAAATGAAGATGGAAACAAGACGTCCTCTTTAGTCGTCCGACTTCCAGTAAGGCCTCATGACCTTGGATCTGCAAGTAAGCTACAGCAAGTTCTATACTTTCCAGACAAACACCAGAGCAGGACTGGCATTCAGTAATGCATTATACGCTGTACAGTAGTCAAAGCCTTCATATTATCTACCCAGCTAGTGTCCCACAGTGCATTTGTTGGTATTCACATCTGCCCACTGCTATTCTCAAGTTCTCAATTTGGCCAGTTGAAAGATCAAGCAAACTGAGTGGTTTCATTCCATGAGGTTAAAGGACCATAATAGCTGCCAAAATTGTAAATAGTCCTTTTCACGAATTACTCCAAGAAAAATTCAAGTTAGCTGCCATGACTCAGCATACCTTGCCATCAATGGCATTTCCCAAAGCGTCGACGACACGGCCGAGCAGCTCCTCTCCGACCGGCACATCCACAATGGCACCCGTTCTCTTCACAATGTCACCCTCCTTGATCAGCTTATCGTTACCAAACACCACAACACCGACGTTATCGGGCTCCAAGTTCAGAGACATACCCTAAAAACAGAGGGGTTTTTTTAGTATCATTACTAAAGAATTCATACACACAAATAATGTGCAAATTCTTAGCACATGGAGTACTTACTTTACATTTCACTTTCTGTACTATATAAAGTCAGCAAAAAGAAATGTCCTCTCACATTCAACTGCTGTTATTTCCAGCAAATTTCTCAATATTTGTATAAATTTTTCTTTTTTTAAAAAAAAAAAGACAGATATAAACTGAACAAATTTCACAGACATTTGAAGAACAGAAATGGAATAATAAGTCCCTGAACAAAGGGCGGTTCAATATTAAAAGTTACATTACAGTTTATCACTCTGGACACATCTGCAGTCCTCATGCCTCCCTGCAGCAGGTCTATGGCATGTTCACGCAGGTGAGCAGGAACCCTAGACAGCTTTCTTCTGGTGTTTTTCAGAGTCAGTAGAAAGGTCTCTTTAGTGTCCCAAGTTATTAAAACTGTGACCTTAAACCTCTTCCACAGGTGCATGTGCAATAATTGTTTATGGTTCAGTGAACAAGCATGAAAATCATCATTTACACTCTTTCAAATACAGTCTCCTGAAAAATGGGACATTTCTTTTTTTGCTGAGTTTATACACACACACACACACACACACACACACACACACACACACACACACACACACTTCAAAATAACATCCAGAAAGTAGAACTGCTCCATTGGGAATAAGGAGTTGCAGACTCTCAGATGACCGACATCAATGCTAAACCAGACTGAGTGACCCAGGTTCTCACACACACACCTTTAGGCCAGAGGAGAACTCCACCATCTCTTCAGCCTGCACATTCCTCAGTCCGTACACACGAGCAATACCGTCCCCGATGGACAGCACACGTCCAGTCTCCTCAAGATCAGCACCGATGTCGGCACCCATGATCTTCTCCTCCAGAATGCTGGAGACCTCCGCAGTGCCTGGACAGGACACAGAAGGTCACTGAGGACAAACGGAAAAATATTCCACAACAAAAGCAACACAACATTTCACTGCTATGCAAGTTCATACCAGTCTTCTGCAGCCATGGCCTTGCCGTGTGCAGGTTCTTCGCCCCCACGCAAGCAGCAGCTACATTCTTGGAAACCTGTTGAATAGTTAGATTAAATATAAAAATCAAAGAAATCCATACTATTGATATCCCCTCCCAAATAGCTTTTACATGTACACTGCTGTTGACCTTCAAGTGCTATACACCACCACGGACGTTGGTGAAGTTTAAAGTGATCAGAGATATAGTATATAAAATTAAATGCTTCAATGAGTGCTGTACAGCTGCTAAACAATGCAGAGGAGACGTCACATCTCGGTAATCAAGAGCTAGCATGTTAGCTTGCAGTGCTAACCGAGGAACAAGGAGATACTGCTAAAGGCTCCAAATACGGAATACTTCACGTAAAGCGTAAACAGATCTTAATGTTCACGATATTGAATAAATAACGTACAAAAATGACGCCATTCAATATGCCCCGCCTTCAGCTACACGAAGAGCTTAACCGGATAACTGCCCAAATCCTGACCTTCAATAGCTAATGTCATTCATTTGACATGAGTTTATTGTTGCATAATCTGCCACAATACCTGCTTATGCACAGCACACTAAATGTTACCAAGTTATTTAACTTAGCTACGTGCCTACAGGAGATTCTACAATATATAGTTACAGCTCTCGTGAAGATCAGCGCACAACGCAGCAGTAACAGGCCGCCCAAGTGCAAGATGGCGGACACACGCCATCAAAAGCGCTGACATTCAGAACACAAGTTAATAGAGGAACATATCAAAAGGCTTCCTCCGCAGTATTCCGTCTACACGACTGCAAAAAAATACTCACAAACGCGGCCCGACGAGGCAGGGTGCGGGCAAGAGCCGCCGCGACGCGAACTGACAGCATGTTTGGGGTTTCAGTGCGGAGCTCGTCCTCCTCCACTAAGCAACTACAGCGCAAAGAGCGGAGTGAACGAAATGGAGGACACCGGCACGAGCTCATATAGAAAGGTCAGAGCATGACCCGGAAGTTGTATACGGAAACCTTTTTTGTTGTAAAAATGAAATGAATTAATGAAGCGAAGAGTGTTATTTTAAGTTATTACCCTTAAACAATGATTCAGCTGTTATTCCAGGATATCCATTGAGATTTTTAGCAAAATAAAATCTGTAAATGGTTGTATTGTCCATCCTGGGTTAGTATAGTTATATTTTTTAGCTTAAAAGTCATTTCTCGCTTAGTACCATTAAGCAGAGCAGAGTTTAAAACCATTATAACACACACACACATGAAATATGGCAGGGATACCGGGACAGAGCTGACACCGGACGACACCTATATAATACACAAAAACAAGTCGGCATGAGGGTGAGGCAGGGCAGGAACGCAACGGAAGAGATGATGATTACGCGTCTTAGAATAGGGCATGCTGGCTTAAATCTAACATTACACAGAATAGGGAAAACACCCCACTACAATACACAAGAGACTGGTAAAAACACATTCTGTTAGATTGCAGAAGATATGAGGAAGAAAGAACTGAGCTGGAGACGCAAACTCGAAAGCAAAACATGACACTAGAGAACTGGAACAGTGCACCGTCCCCTAATAAATTATCTGAAAAATACTGGGATAAGTGAGAGACTTTAGTAATCTAGTATGAATATCTAGTATGTATGTATTTATTTATTTATTTATTTATTTATTATTGTTACTTTTTTATTTTCCTGCCAACCTGCTGCCCACACTCCAGTCCAGTAGGTGGCGGTAATGCACCTTAAGTTGGTTTGCCAACCGCCGTTAAAACCAGAAGAAGAGCCTTTCACACTTGACATTGAGACTTTACAATTAAACCAGAGCGCCACCAGTAAGATCTCAGCCCCAGGGGACTGGTTCAGGTCTATCAAGTTCAGGTCTATCAAGTTCAGGTCTATCAGAAATGCCATTATGAACCATTTTCTCACATAAATCTAAGCGAGCTCGTGTATTTATGGAATTCTCCAACAGATAAATGATGTCACCAACCTACTTCCATTAGTACTGCCCACTATTCAATTTATGTAGGCTATACCAATGTGAATAATACATAGTTTAATGTTTAGTAACTCATTGATATATGCCAACACATGCACACACAATGACATATAGGCTAAAAAACAAAACAAAACTATCTGTACCTGTACACCTGCTCATTCATGCAATTATCCAATCAATAAATAATGTAGCAGCATCACAGTGCATAAAACTGTGCAGATGCAGTACAAGCGCTTCATTGACTTTGACTGTGGCATGTTTATTGGTACCAGACAGGCTGGTTAAAATATTTCAGAAACTGCTTATCCGCTGGGATTTTATGCGCAGCAGTGGTACAGTGGGAAACATACAGTGAGGTGTAGTTCAACTAACAGAAATGCCTTGTTGGTGAGAGACTCGGTTGAGCTGACAGGAAGGCTATGGTAACTCAAATAACCACTCTTTACAACCGTGGTGATGAGGAATGCACAACACCACCTGGTCTGATGGATTTTGAGTTCCGCTGCAACATGCAGATGATAGGGTAACTATTTGGCATCAACAGCATAAATCCATGAAACTGATATTCCTTGTGTCAACAGTTTCAGCTGGTGGTATAATGGTGTGGGAATTGCTTTCTTGGCACACACTGGGCCCTCTATCAAGCATCGTTTCAATGTCACAGCTTATCTGAGTATTCTCTCAGACCACTTTTGGCCACAATCTTATAATGGCTACTTCCACATCTTAATGCACAATGAGCATGACATTAGGTTTAGTGTACATCAATGGCCTCCCTAGTCACCAGATCTGAATTGAACAGGAGATTCACGGCGTAAATGTGCAGCTAACAAATCTGCAGTAATTATGTGAGGATATTGCAGCAACATTGGCTATGTTTCCATCCAAGGATATTTTGTGAAAAAAAGGAAGGTTTTAGCGCATTGAAATATTTACGGATATAGCTGATGGAAACGCATATTATCGATAACATTTCACAAGTGCTGAAATAATCTTTTTCTCATTTAGGTTTAACGCATAAATTCTATGTCGATAATTCAAATGTTGCAAAAAAAAAAAAGTAGTTTGGAAACAGTTTTTGTCAAGAAAAATGGCATTCATGCAAAAAATCTTTTCACGTGACAGAATTTATCCAACCATCAGGGGAAGAATTTGGATCTGCGTGCCATCCAGCACACCGTAAACCTGTGGCACAAGATGCACCAAGGAATTTTCATTGGCCTCTGCAGCCTGATATAATGGCACATTCATTTTTCTTTAATAGCTATGTACACAGCAAATACACATCGATGGACGGTCGTTTTACTTACCCCAAAAGTTTCCCCAACTACTCTGTACTCAATGCAGGTTACCAACTTGAACAGGTTCGATGTCGACCCGCATTCAGGTCTGAACCGATGGTCTGTGGCAACCTGCAATGTGCGCAACATCAGGACCAGTTAACTGGCTCAGCATCTCAAATGTCCGACGTGACATTCTAAGATGTTGCAGCCAGACACTTTCTGTGAAAGAACATCATATTGCGTGTTTCTCCCACTACACCATATCGCATGGTCTCTCCCAGACCCATGGGTTTCGTCACATAAGGGCCATTACTGAGTATTCTTGATTTCGCTTTAATTTCTTCGATCACAAAATCGCTGAATGAAGGACTGATAAGAGAAGCACAATAGAGAGAAGTATCATAGAATGAATATAATGAACCGTGTGCTGTTACAATACAGTCAGTAGCATACTGAGAGAGACAGGGTGAAAAGAAGACTTTGCATTTGCAGACGAAACGTTGGTAGATTTATTTATTTTTTTCCCCATATTTCCATGCACCACTAGGTGGCGGTAATTCAACTTTTAGTTACGCTTTACGTCGAAGAAGAAGTTATGGACGACACATTGGCGGGATTTTCTAGTGTTTGTATACACAATTTTCTGTCAGAGGTTGAACTAAGTTTTAACAAAACTCCTAATTTTATTGTAAGGTTTCATCAGCAGAAGTATGTGTGAAAAGAACAAGAGGGTGAGCAGCGTCCTGAATGAAATGGAGTTGTTTTTTGCTTCGTCTGTTTGACTCCGTCTGTTGTGCAGGTGAACCGGTGGCTCGAGACGGTGTTCGGTGCTGAAGGAGTCCCGGGTTTTGAAGTGAACACGCGCACGGTTGAGCTGCTGGACCAGCTGGCGCAGATCAGCGAGCTGAGGTGTTCAGAAGTGTCCTTACTCACAGACGACTACAGACACAAAGCAGCAGAGTACAGCAGCGATGGTACCCCGTTTAACTGTACAGTCTGGGAGGGGGGGGGGGGGTAATCTTACAGAAGATACTGACACACGTGAAATATTATGCTCTATTGTCATTACGTCACCACGTCACCCAGTCTGACGTTCCCTCTAGAATTTCACGTACCGACATCTTCGTTATGGGACCGTATACAGTTTTGGGTGGTTTTATAAAAATTTTTTTACGAACGCTTCGAGTGCAGGTAATTATTTGTCGTGCTGTGCGTGCAAATAGACGACTGGTCGAAGCCGTGGGCTGCGTCCCAAACCGCGTACTTACCTACATGTATTTCTCCTACTATATAGGAGGTAAGAACGCGGTTTGGGACGCAGCCGTGCTCTCTTGTTTGGCGTCAAACGGTCGAGCGCTGCCGTGTGTGTACGTGTCCTGTCGGAAAATACGATGAAAACTCCCACACGACGTCAATAGTGTGATTAAGGTGTGTACATGTCTGTAAGGCACGTCGATAATGCGACTACAACGGGAATACTCCGCACGTCTTAATTCCATTTGCGTTTACTTCGAGTATGACTTTAATCGGATTAAGGTCGTCGTTAATCGCTGTTTACATGCAAGGATCTTAATCAGAGTATCGTCTTAATCGGGTTACTGAGGGATGTGGATGGGATACAAACTAATTAAGCTGCTTTCCTTTGTTATAGCCGCCCACTTGCAGGAAGTGCTACATCAGGGTGTCGGGCTTCAACCCGGAGGTGTTCCCAAATCCACCTCCGATTTTTTGTCTGTGTTAGAGGGTACTGCTGAGGTCCTTAAAGTTAAAGACACCTCAATGGGAAGGTAATATACCCGCATCTGAGTTCGGTTAAAAGCACATTATATTTGAATCTAAAGGTTTTCTGTCCACAGATACCGTTCATGCAAGGTTTCCCAAAAAGGTCAGTGTTGTATTGGTGTGTACTCGTAGAAATTTTCAGGTACCATTTCCATGAGAAGCCCTGAGTGACAGACGACTATTTATTCCGAACATAAGTGCGTCACAGCTGTGATTCCAGTGATGGGCAGCCTTTTAATTTTCTTCGTTTTTGATAACACTGTACTCCTTTTAATATGTATACCAGCTTATTTCTAGTCGAAATAATGAAACTCACCTGGTTAACTGTCAATTATGAAATGTTTGAGGTCACCCATCAATTGAGAAAAGAAACTCTCAGTATTATCCTGCAGATATCTCGCCTCCATATAAATGTGCATCCTGTGGAGTATATCATTATCTACGTTTTTTTTTTTAAATGTATTGTAATGTGAAGTTGACTATCATTAATTAACCACTGGCTTTACAGCTTTGTCCCTGCAATTAATACATTGACCAATGACCTGGCTGAGGCAGAGAAGACCGACAGGAAATTGGGACAGGAGCTCGCTGCTGTGAGGAAAAAGATGGCTGCCACAATGATTCTCCGGAAAAAACTTCAAGAGTAGGAGAAAACACACAAAACATAAAACACACACATAATGCATGACTATCACACGGTCAGATTCAGACATTAAAGGGGAAAAAATCCACCCAGAATTAATTGCACATCTACAGCCCCGTCAGAAAGTATTGGAACGGCAAGGCCAAATTCTATTGTCTTTGCTGTACACTAAAGATGTTTGGGTTTGAGCTCGAAAGATGAATATGTACATGAGTCGGTAGATCAGGATTTCAGCTTTCATTTCCTGATAGATGTTTAAAAAAAAAAAAAATAACTTAGAACATGGCACCCACCTTTGGTGGCAGACCACCCACTTTTTTTGGTGAGCAAAAGTATTGGAACAGAAAGTCTTAACGTAAATGACACTTCATATTTGGTTGCATATCCCTTGCTTTGCAATAACTGCATCAATCCAATGAGGCACTGATATCACCAAACTATTGCATTCTTCTTCACCCGAGCAACAAGAAACACCTTTCAGTCACATGGTGAAATATTTTTGATCACTTGAATGTTGTGTAGCTTCATTGTACTGCACCACTATTTCGATATTAGATTTAGCTTGTACGAACGTCACTAGAAAATGGCGGCTGAGAAAAGAAGCCCCTGGTCTTTTGTTTTCAGGTGCTAACAACAAAATCTGACCTTTATCTTAATGAGTGATATCACTGAATTATTTTATCCCCCCCCCACACACACACATGTTAAAAGCCATTGTAACTGTGCTCTCAGTGTCCCCCTGTGATGTCAGAGCGGCACACAACCGCTAACTTCTCATGGCAATAATGAAAATACAGCATCATCCAACACATTAGCAGAAGAAAGAAAATATTTCAATATAAAATCTGACATGTTTCAGGGCGGACTTTTCCTTTTCATACAATCTAAGCAAAGGCCATTATAAAGAAAAGTTGAACGCTAAAGACTTGTCCTGCGTTTTGTTGTTTTTTTTTTTGTTAGGGACTTGAACAAGATTGCACAGGTCCAGCAGGTTGAGGCTGCTACAGCTGAAGAGAGATTGCTCAATATGGACTTCATGAAGAACAAATCCAGAGACCTGACCTACAGAAATAAGATAGCACAGGTGTGTTTGTGTGCATGTGTATGTCCTGTGGATTTCAAATTATAATGATTTTGTAAAATTATTATTTAAAAATCAATGCAAGTTAACTAGTCAAACCTGAGATGCAGATCCGTAAGTGCAGGTTTATAAATTAATCATTTTTCCTATTTGGTGAACTGCCAGTTCCCACCCGTTAGTCAGCTTTCTGCCCATAGTCCTCTAACGTTTGTGCACGTGTGTGTGTGTGATATTCTAGGACAAGCTGGCTTCCAGACAGATGAAGGACTCACTCACTCATCAGGCTATTGTGCAGCTTGCAGAAGTATGATGCGCTATCCGTTTTAAACCTTTTAATTCTCATTTTTATCATTATTAGTCCTCTGTTCTAAGGGTATTAGGAGAGGTGTGAAGTTGACTGAGATACCAGCAGGGAAATTTACCCAACTAATTACTAAAACATAGTTCAAGAAAAACACAGGAAGCTGTGCAGTGTGAAAAGTGTTTCAGATTTTTTTCCCCTATTTTTAACTCTCTCTCTTTCTTTCTTTTTAATTGGCAGAAAATCACAGCGCTGAAACAGGAAATTGCGCCGCTCTTGAAGAAACTGGAGCCGTTTAATGACCTGAGCCCTGTAAGGAAGCCTAAGAGTCTAATATTCGCACAGCACATGCATTTTACCATAAGTTACGATATATATTTACCAATTTAACTGTATGATTCGTTTGTTTTTGTTTTTTAACCACAACCCCCCTTCCCACCCCCCCTCCCAGAGTCCTGCTCTGGCTCGGGTTGCAATTGAAGAGGTGAAAAGAGAGCTGGTACGTTCGACCATGTACATTTATTACTAGGGGTGTAACGATTGGGCAGTTTGGATTTATGCGTCTCGTTAAAAGGCAACAGTTGAAATATAAATCGAGGCAACTGACATAGTTATCATCAATTATAATTGATTATAAATCGATTATTGGAAAAAGGACAGCCAACTGGCCTTCTGAATAAAAATAGTATCATATCTTATCAGATTAAATGGTATCCTCAAATATCAAATCGTTGCCTTAAGACTTCAAATCGTATTGTATTGTAGCAGATATTGTGGTAATGTCAAATATTAAAAATGTTGCTGTAAGAATCGAAATCATACGGTATTGTGTATAAGCTTGAGGTTTACATGCCTGCTCATTACACTTTGTTGTATTATCTGTCATTTTGTGTCTGTACTAGGAAGCCCTGGATGCTGAACTAGAGCAGAAGGTTGATTTGATGAACACTTTATCAAGGTGACTGACTGAAGAAGACTAAGGATATTAGCAGCAGTTATAGTGTTGTTACTGATCTCCCCCCCCCCCATTGTTTTCTGTGCAAGCGTGTGAAAATAAAAGCATTTTTTTTTTTCCAATTCAGTTTATGGTTATTCATGGTACTTTTGTATTACCAAAGTTGGTGTTACAAGGTATGGGAATATTAAAAGAGAAAAAAAACGGTTCAGTCCTGAGCGTGGTCCTTTGCAATGGACTGCCTCATGTCCAATACTCCTAGAACAGACTCCTGATCTACTGGGCTGCTGAAAGTGACTGAAACGTGAAGAAGAAAAAGAGGATGAACGTATGTAAATGTGGAAAAATGCAGAATAAAATACACACACATTTACACTTGGACTTGCAGACATACGTTTAAACTTGCTCCGAACCGCAGAGTGGCGCTGTCTGTTGTAGTTGTAATAAGGATAGACCGGAAGCGCCTTCTTCATTCATTTAACGAGTAACACGGACATTGGCAGAATCCCAAACGGCTTCTTAGTGGACAAATAGTGCATTACACAGTGCGTAAAAAGCTATTATTTCATACCCTATGTAGTGCGTTTATGTAGGAAGAATGAAGTCAGTTGGGATTCGGCCTTTGTGAAGTAGCCAACTGTGCTAAAGGGGCCGGGACGCGGACTAGCGGGGGCCGCAAACACGTAGTTTAAACTTTGTCTTCTTCTTTTTTTTTTCCTTTTCTTTTTTTTTCAACACATATATATGCTGAAGTTTTAATGCAAGTGCCAATTGAAAAAGGACAACACGATGCTAAGAAGTATATACACCCGAGGTGGAGTTTAATACAGGTGCGCAACATTTTATCTCAGCAGTTTAACTGAGCAGCTAGCTAGGCAACTAGCAGAGGCGAAAGAGCTGCCTCACTAGCTAGGCTACTGTCTATTAAACGTCTTTCATATTTCCTTTCCAAACTGTGCGGTTTTAGATGTACTCGTGGTCGGCGAGTCTCTTCGACGACCTGTTACTTAAATATCTTTGTAGTTTGTTTATTTATTTATTTATTTGGCCCTAGTTAGTTCGCTATCAGAATTAGCTCATGGGTGCATCGAGATACAAGATGAACATTTATAGCGCGCGCAACCTTTAACATGTAGTTATAAAAAAAAAACCGGGGCTATCGGTGCATGCAAATGATGGCAGAGCTTTAAAAGTACGACTTGTTATATCCCTCATCTTACGCCGAATTTTAGGCGCATGCGGTGTTTCCATTCTGTTAGTTTTATTGTGTAGTAAACTCAGTTGAGAAACCGTGTAAGAAGACGAGCGGGTCAAGAAGTAGTGAAATAATAGTCTGTGAGTTGTGCGCATGCGCAGTTTGCGCGCCCGGGTATTGTTCATACATGATGTATAGATCCGCGTGCCATGTCGCCTGGTTTGGAATTACAGGGTATGAAATACTGTACCTTACACCCCGCCGTAGTGTAGTGCACTCGACAGGTTGATGATTCACGCTTCGCTGTTCTCTCTTCTATATAAGGACTTCAGTTTAGGTGTAGCACTCCATTAATCCATGTGCAAGGCCCATCAGTGTAAATGTTATGAAATAACATGTCCTCAAACTTGTGTTGTGCATGACATCAGGGAATCTTTCTGAGATTCATTCCCCCTGGTGTTTTGGATCATTTGAATGCACTGTTTGGCAGAGTGCAGAAGTTTGCATACCCTCAGGACAGCACGAAAACTGGAGTGAAGCTGACGGTTGAAACACTAGGCACATTTCTGCCATTCGTTCCGATTTAGTTTTGGAGATGAAGCTTTTATACATGGACGCGGGTCGATAGCCGGGAGCGTCACGGCATGTCGAGTGTGTAACGTGAACATATCAGACAAGCGCAGACGGTTTTTAGATAGCGCAGACCTTCACAAGCGAATGAGCGCAGTCTGGATAGCTTTTGGTTTCGAGTTGCGTTGGATTCCGTGAACTGCGAGGTCAGTCTCAACACTGATTTACGTTTACGTGGACAGCAGTAATCTAACGATTGACCTTATTCTGAATAAGACAGTATTCTGATTAAGGTGTTTACATGAGTCGCTTTTCGAATGTTCCTTTCATGTTCCCGTTTTACACGTTCTAGAACATGGATCGATTAACGGCGCACGTCATTACGTCCCCGCGCCACGCCGTCCGACGTTCCCTCCAGAATTTCACGTATCGACAAACAATTCGTCCTCGTTATGGGACCGTATACAGTTTTGGGTGTGTTTATTTTTAATTTTACGAACGCTTCGAGTGCAGGTAATTATTTGTCGTGCTATATGTTCAAACAGACGACTGCTTGAAGCCGTGGGCTGCGTCCCAAACCGCGTACTTACCTACACGTATTTCTCCTACTATATAGGAGGTAAGTACTCGGTTTGGGACGCAGCCGTGCTCTCTTGTTTGTCGTAAAACGGTCGAGCGCTGCCGTGTGTGATCGTGTCCTGTCGCACAACGCGGTGAAAACTCCCACACGACGTTAGTAGTGTGATTAAGGTGTCTACATGTCTGTAATGCACGTCGATAATGCGACTAAAACGGGAATACTCCGCACGCCTTAATTCCATTTGTGTTTACTTCGAGTGTGACTTTAATCGGATTAAGGTCATCGATAATCGCTGTTTACATGCTAGATTCTTAATCAGAGTATCGTCTAATCGGGGTGATATCGGGATACCGTTGTCCATGTAAACGTACTGACTGATGTATAAGATTTGTGTAATCCTAAAAACCAACCCTGCACATGCTATAATGTTATGGCACGTCAATCAAAGTATTGTTATTCAGTTTTTGATACTGGCTGCCACCTTTTATACACCCTTTGCCTTTATAATTGCCTTTTTTTTGGTCTGCTCTGAACAGTTTTTCGATCCTCAGTTTGTGTACATACATAATTTTCCCCCCTTACATATCTGCTGTAACTCTGGCAGATTGTTTGGCCACGCGTTCTTCTTTACATGTTATAAAAGCCTGAAATATTTGAATATGAATTCTTCATTTTGTCGATAGTTCGAAAATAGATGCACATTTGCCTTTTGTCTGCTTCAGACACTATGGGAGATGCAAACTTTTGCACTCAACTGTGTATCCAGCAAGATCTTCCCCGTGTCTAACATGAGACACGTCAGTATGTAAATGTGCCGTTTACTCATACAGAACCTCAGGGTTTTCGTTATTTTAAGTACTGCTGGAATAACTTGCACGCAGGGCATAGATAACGCTCATTTGAATTCATATGACGCCTTTCCAAAACCCAGGGAACTATTCACAAAAACATAAGCGTTCGTTCATCTTGAGTAAGCTCTATATGCTTGTCAGGGTTGCAGTGGATCCGAAGCCAGTCCCAGGAACACTGGGCGTTAGGGCTGGGTATAGCAACCAATTTGGCGATTCGATTGGATTTCAATTCAATATCGATTAGTTATCAATATTTCATTTAAAATGTTAGTTTTGCACACGTGGACTCCATGTTTTAATAGAAGTGCTGGTTAGTGAAACCCTCCTACTTGGCTGTATTACTGAAATCCACCTTTACATTAACAATAGGGCCCACACAATCACACAGTGCATAGTGCAAGTGTTTGGGCAGGTCTGGATAAGTGTTCTCTGTTAGATCAAATAAATCCCTTTGGGAGAGACTGAGCTTTGTGACTTTGGAGATCATATACGTGCACGAACGGATACATTACACACGTTTCACTTCAGGACGTGTTATTTTCCATTTTACCCCCAGTGAATGTAGCGAGATTTGGCGATCACGTATGTAGGCCGATTCCGATGTATCGCACCTAATCCGTTGTAATATATTCATTTCTAGGTCTGCAACAAGCAAATCGCCTAGCAGCCGCTGTATCGAAGACTCCGCCCATCTGGCCTTGTCCTCTAAAGATGGCTGAAGGCCAGAAGGCCACTGAACTTTCAGATTACCCCACATTATGCGGGGCCACAGCAGATAATCAAGATCTGTCCCTGAAACCTGAAGCCCTGTCCTCCAGCTCTCCTACCTGTGAGGAGTCCGTTAGCATGCCGCTGCCCCCTGGCTTAATGTCCATGCCCTGCCTGCTGAAGGAGCTGCGCCGAGACTCCTCCCCCGAGGCTGTGCCACCAGAAAAAGACCCTGCCAGCTCGGCCATTCAGATCTGCCCACAAGAGGACAGCGACTCCTCGGCCTGCCTGCGATCACCCTCGTCTTCTGGTCATCTCGGCGATTCGGACACGCTTTCCTCAGCTGAAGAAGAGGATTTGGAATTGGCTGACGCGCAGCCTGTCCCCTCTTCTCGCTCTGACCCCGCTCCCAGGAAGTCGTCACGCCGGTCACGGTCCGAGAGCGACGCGTCTGCTGGAGTTTCCATGGCTGCCAAGAAAAACCGCTGTCAGGAGAAGCAGGCGAACGGCGGTCGGACCCGAGAACGGGGCAAGCGCAGCCAGAGACATAAAGAGCGAATCCGTCTGCTAAGGCAGAAACGGGAGGCGGTTGCCAAGCGTAAGTCCCGCCCACTGGAGGACAGCAGCACTAGTGATAGCGACGCCACCGCACACTCTACATCATCGTCAACAGCATCTTCTGACAACGAGGGAGGGACAGGCAGTTTGCATCCTCCAGGTATTGTGTCCGCCCACACACACACACACACACGCACACGCACACACGCATACTAATTGCTGAATACTGCTGAGATGAATTGGGGGAATTAATGTTCACAGTGTGCACTTCATTTCCCGAAAGCATTATCGGTAGTCATAACTCGTACATCTCAGGTAACAAACATAATTCTTATACACACACTGTAATAGGAGACGATGTCATGGTGTCATGATGTGTGATCAGATGGTTACCTCACCACAGACTAAAACCTTTTTTTACTGTTACCTTTGTTCACCAGTCTTTGACATAACTAATTGGAAAAACTTACATTTTTGTCTGAGCAGCGGTACACACTGCCGCGCTATTTTTTTTTGTTGTTGTTGTTTTTGTTTGTTTTTCAGCATGCTGCCTTTCTTCAAAGCCACTTCCTCTATAAGCTCATGACAACAATCTGATGAATACTGACAATGTAGACGATTTTATAGAAAAGTTGCTCTCAGGACATCTTCCTAAGAAAGAACAAAAATGAGGGGATTTGATCTTTTTGTTTTCTTTTTGTTTTGGTATATGGACAAGGCTGTGCACATATAATCAAGATTCGAAAAGCGATTTCATAATGCACGTTAATTTGTACTCTCACCGCTGGATCGAGTATTTTAAAAGCCGGATCGATACGGCGATACCGTTAAACCGTGATGTTTTCAGACCAGGTTACCGTACCATGAAACGTTTCGACTGTATCCTTGCTACTGTCGTGTGATACGTCGGCGTCCCCAGTGGACTCGGTCCAGAAAACGTTCATGTAGAAATGAAACACGACTTTTTGTAGAAGACAGACATGTCTAAACGTAAAAAGGAACAGGAAGCAAAGTCAGTCAGGAGCAAAGCTAAAAAGTGGCAGGGCAAATAAATGAGTTCAGTGTCCCGTGTTCACACTGGTTACGTTAAGTTACCTTAATCGTTTACGATTCGTTTATCGCTGCAGGTTAGAGAATTTAAAGTGGCTATGTTTTGCGAGGAATTATGTTACCACTTTAGTCTATTGTCACGTACTTTGAACCAATGAGACGTCTATATATATATGTATATAAAAAAAATTGCTTTCATGGTCAGATTTATTTATTTATTTAATTTTTTTTAATTTTACACGAGCAATGGCTTCGGTTTTCTAAATCTCATCAGCGAGCGTAAATAAAATGAAACATCTTCGAACCGCTTGCCGAACAGTCACTTTATTTACATGGCACAGCTTTATCGCGTTCGACGTCTCGCTTGAGGTCGGAAAAGTGGATCAGAAGCTCAGCCTGTGATTTTACACCTTAAGGACACGTTTTAATTTTTAAATGAAAGACTGGAGAAAAAAAAAAGTCATGTTCCTTGTGCATTGTTGCAACTGTCAGATGATTTCCTTGTGATGACATTTGTTCCCCGCTAAGATATAAAAACATGCCCACACACACATACATCGTGTCTCCTGGTGCATGTTGACTGAATGACCCCATGCCGGCTGCTCTCGACATTTTAAAGGCATATTCACGCCGAACATTCTGAATCTGTTCATGTAAAAAAAAAAATAAATAAATAAATAAAAGCAATATCATCTCATACAGGAGCTCATCCCTGAGCTCCAGGCAAATGACCCCAAACCCCATCTGGCTGTAGGTTTACTTACACGACAATAAACTAGGATTTTATATTTTAAAGAATAATGCAGCTGGTCTTTGTAGCTGTTTATAAACACGCACGTGTGCATTTGAAAATCTCGTCGTGCTCTTTTTTACCGCGCGAAGAGGTCATGTTCAGCGTGAATAAGCCTTAAATATGCAGGATTAGTGTTACATACACCTACACACACTACTGCGCATAAAATTTTTTTTTTAAAAACCCCACAGCACTGATGCTTGAGGTTTCTTCTTCGTTCTTGATCACACGTATAAACAAATCAATTCTCAAAACGTGCGCCCACACACACACACACACACACACACACACACACAGTAACGGACAGGTGCGTCCTATTGCTTATTTTCATACATGCTTGGTGAATGTAAATGATTGTCCCCAAAGCTTCATCCATGAAAACCAAGTGAGCAAGACTTTCCACAGTCTCTGTATGATGTCACTGGAAATGCAAACGTCAGAAAAATGAACCCAGCTTGAGCAGAAGTGAAAGCGAGTGTATGTAAAGCTGGGAAACACGCTTGTAAATGATGATTATGACCTTACTTAATCTATATGTATGTCTATGGGTATATTCCTATATATATATATATATACATATATCTATCAATAAATATAGATGTGTATATCCTGCGTTTAAACTCCTTTCTCCATTACGTTAGACTCCAGGATTTTGGAGCAACTCCAAAGGAAAAATGCCTAGTAATGCCCCGATGTTTTGAACAGGGTGAAGTATTTATTTATTTTTTTATTTTTTTATTTTTTTTAAATCAGCAGCTAAGTTTACTTAAGGGTTTTTTTTTGTTTTTTTTTGGTGGTAGTTTAGAATGTTTGTGCTAACTTTATTGAGTTCTCCCATACACCAAGGTCTAACGATCAGTCCATCAATCTATTTATCTAGCTAGCTGACGGTCTGTCTGTCTATATTGCATTTGATTTTTATTTTTTTACAATTGATTTGAGTTGCGTTTATATTTTGGCAGGCTCGGGAATTGAACTGTGCGAGCACCTCGTCTGGTATAATAGTAAACCCCTCCAAGAACTGGTCACTTTACAGGTGTTGTAGTATTTTGAAGACGGCTCGTCTCTTCGCCAGCCGGTGCTTTCGTGTCGAGTCTTGTTCGAGTCTCTTCTCAATTCATCTTCTCATGCTCGACTAAGTCGCGTTCACTCGGCGACGTACGGCAACGCAGACGTAGTAAAGATTCTCATTCTGTGCACCTCAGGGCGGACACTTTTACTCGCACGTTTGCAGAAATCTAAAGCAAGACTTCCATTTTCTGTGGCCTCTGCTGTAATTGGAATATGACGACGTGATATTCCACGATGGAGCAGGAGATGAATTGAGAGAAGATTCATGATCACGGTGTGTTAAAGTGACGGTGCATGTAGCTGGTCTTTGAGACCGCTATGCTGGATTCTCTGGACACAAACTCCTCGATGAGACGATTACACTCGATAATGTCAAATACCGCAGCTGATTTTTGACTTACGAGGAGGTCGGTTATTAGCCGTTAAGCAGACAAAATGAACGCTCCAGAAACTTGTTCACAGGTGACCGATCCCACTACGCCAACACAACGGGTGGTCTCTTTCTTTCCTTCTCTTATATTACAGAACACACAGCACTCCTGACGGTGTATCTTTTATTCCATGCCACCGATCTGGCGTATCTGTCTTTGCATCCTTTTTTTTTCCTCCATAATTTCCGAGATTTGACAGCAGCCCAACAGATGGCGCTGTACATCTTGTGAATTTGTAAAACTTGGACTGGATTGTGTTTGGGGTTTTTTTTTTTTCTCCTATGATTCATTATACATACACATTTCCACAGTATTCTGGGCCTTTTTTTTTTTCCGTACCTTTGCCCCCTCATGAAGTACAGTTTAGGTATAGTTAGCACATTTAAGTCTAGAGCTAGTGGTTTCTTGCTGTGTGTGTATATGTATGGATATATATGTATATGTATGTTTGTTAAAATGAGTTGTATTTGGAAATCTAGCTATACATTACTCACGTGAGGACATTTCTGATGGAGGGAATGTTTAAAAAGAAAAACTGCCAATTCTTATTGTGACATGTTCATGCAACATACTGCAGTACCCAGAATGCACCGTGAAAGCTGCATGACCCCCATTTAAGCTTGTCAGCATGGCCGCCGTGAAGTCCAGCGTTTTTCTAGTGTGTGCCTGACGTTTGTCTGTGTGTGTGTTCTCGGCGCTTGCTGTCTGTCTTTAAGCTGGCCGCCGTGGAAACAGCATGGGCGGAGTCCTGGAGGAAGCGCTGACACGAGTGGCCGCCGCCCAAAGGCGTACAGAGGAAAGGTTCCGTGCGTGGATGGGAAGAATTAGCCGTCTCCATTCCGGTGACGACGTCGATCAGTCGTCATACAGTGGGAATCCGGAAGGGCAGAGTCACGTCGGCTCAGAAGAAACGTCAGCGGCCTATCGGATCATCCGTCTGAACAATGATGCCTCTCCCCCCACGCTGAACTCTGCTCACAGCTGCGTCCTGGATCCCAATCTCCTAAATGTGTAACAGGACAATGTGCTGAGCTACTGAGAAAATGCGAGAAAAAAATAAATAAATAAATATTTGCGCAAAATGGAAACATTCTAGCCAACGATGCTGGATACAGTACACAAGGCCCTCTCTTATTTTATCTCCTTATGCGTTTTTTTTTCTTTTCTTTCCCATTATTCACATTCTCTTCAGGTCTCCTTCTGTCTTCTTTATCCTTCTATCTCTCTCCCTCCATTTACTTAATTTGTTTATTTGCAAATGAGTTTATTCCAAGCAATTTCACAGTAAGACAAAATACGATCTATTCATGTCACAGTTGTAGGAGCTGGCAATGTTTCCATCAGTTTACCAGAAGCACGTGCAAGACGGTCAGCACTAACCCCAAGTGCTACGAACACGAGTCACAGAGGTGTCCGTCAGTACCCAGCCGATACGAGGGTCATACATAATGATGCACGTGAATAATATAGTGATGTTATTCATTAATGACGATGTAACTGCACGGATCTAAGGTTTACCCCCAAGGTAGTAGTAACTGCTTGGCAAAATAGAACACACCTGGATGAACGTGTATTGTTTTTGTTTATATGGTTTTCTGGGTTCAAAGCAAAAGAGAAAGTATAATAAGGGCCAATCTGGCATTTTGGTATAAAAAAAAAAAAAAACATGGGTTCTACCGCATTATCTTCAGTTCTGGCAGATACTTTATTCTCCTCTGGTGTTTTTGTGTAATATTTTGAAGAAGAAAAAATGATCAACTTGGTTCTAGCTGCCAGTCAGTCATCCTCCACGATGAACACAACGTAGGTGGCCTTGGCTAGTCAACATTCATGTTCCTCTTTAACAGTGATGAGGAAAAATGACGAAGCCTTAGTATGGCGAGTCAGAGGAGAACTTTTTTTTTTCTTCTTTTCCCCCCTGCTTTGGTTTAAAATTGCTAGGGTTAAGATTTGCCTTTAGACACACATTCTCTATACATGCAAAGGTATACGGCTTAGTTTTAAAATTAAAAAAAAAAAAAATCAGAGCCATTAAATCCAAATCTCAAAAATTCAGATTTCAAAAATACACATTTTAAATTAGGCTAAAGGTAAACAAGTAGAACATAAAAACTTTAGATGCACTTAGCTCATTACGGGTCGTCTCTTCCATTTTGATGCCACTTATCTCTACTCCATGCCACTTCATTTCCTGCACATGAGCTTTGGCAGATCACTGTGAACGACCACTCTGACAACCTCTATTTTTCTATTTTTTTTTCTATTTATTTTGAATGCTTAAAACCAATAACCCACAATTTTGAATTGTGCATTTTTTTTTTTAAAGGCATATCTTCCCCCTAGCAGGCTAAGCATAATATGCCCAAGTCTCCCTTTTTGTGCCAATCTTTTCCACAGACTGAGGGCATAAAACTTGGTTTGCTTTGTCCACTGTGTGCATCTAGCCCATCCAAGTCAAATTAGCATGTGCACTTTGATTGATATAGACAGACTATAACATCATATCAGTGTTGGCGTATGTAATTGCCTCATTGAAAGGTACTGAATGTTACAGAATCAGACTTGTATACCGTGTCCAACTCTACACAGATGGAGAGCGATACGTTTTTTTTTTACTATTCAGATGCTCGTAGGAGAAATGAGTCTTAAAGACTGTGGAGGAACATTTAGAGCTGTGTCCTTGTACATGCTAACGTCCGTTCAGTATGTCTGTGTCTTAAGGAACTTCTCTGGCTGGTTTTCATACCAGGACGGACTGATAATACTCCACAATCGGCTCTTCACACACGCCTGGTTATGTTGGAATCGACTCATTTTAAGTGTCGCTGTCATTTGGGGAAGAAATGGAAGAACTGCTCATTAGTTGTGATGTGTTTTTTGTTTGTTTTTGTTTTTATTACATCACATGCATGTATTGAACAGAAAATAATAATAAGCAATAATGCATGAACAGCTGCACTGTGATGTTATACTATTAATATAACGTAGCTAGAGTTACTCCATACAGACATGCTAGGACTTTTAAGCTAACCTCATTCTCAAGTGTTTCCGTGTGTGTCCGTGGTTCATACTGAAGCTCGCAGTTACTGCAGTCAGATACACTGTATGTGTGGGTGTGTATGTGTGTGTGTGTGTTTTTGTTTTTTTTAAATTACACCAAAAACAAATCCTTTGGTTATAAACACAGAAGGGCCTTAAAGAGAAAACGTTTATTTGACACACATCCACAGTTCACAGAAGGGCTTAAAGTTTTACGTTTTACAAATTTGGGCAAAATAAGGGAACACTTCTTCAGCGAGTCTGTTGAAATGTAACGAGCTCGTGAGCTGCGACATGAAAGATCTGACGGAGCTAATGAACCATTTTCTTATTTCTTGATTTTCGTTTTCCTAGTATTATAATCTGTTGGTAATGTCCTTGGTTCAGAATTAAACGAAAAGAATGCTGTCATGGATTTCTGTCCATCATTTATGTTTTGTAATTAATGCCTCGTGTGTACAACCCCAATTCCGAAAAGTTGGGACAATATGGAAAACGCCAATAAAAACGAAGTGGAGTGATTTTGTGAATGTACTTTCACTTGTATTTAAACAAAAAAAAAAAACGTGTATAAAGACGAGGTATTTGATGTTTTAATTCATCAGCTGCATAGTTTTTTTTGAAGGTAAACGTTTATTTTGAAACTGACGCATGCGACACGTTCCAAAAAAGTTGGAACAGGGGCGGTTTAGGACTAGTAGCGATGTGAGAAGTTGAAATAAGAAGGTGATGTGAAACAGGTGAGGCAGTCGTCTAATCATAGTATATAAGGAGACTCCAAAAAAAATGGCCTAGACGTTGAAGAGCAAGGACGGGTCGAGGCGAATAATCCAGCACTGTGAGAAAAACATTCCCCAAAGACAAATCGGTAGGATTTTGGGTATTTCACCTTCTACAGCACACAATATAATTAAAGGATTAAAGGAATCCTGTCAGATCTTGGTGCGTAAAGGGCGAGGACAAAAACCACTTCTGAATGCGCGTGATCTCCGATCCGTCAGACGTCACTGTCTTAAAAACCGTCATGAGTCTGTAACGGAGATCCTGACATGGGATCGGGAATACTTTTGTAAACCTTTGTCGGTCGACACCATTCGCCGCTGCATCCACAGATGCAAGTTAAGGCTTTACTATACAATGCAGAAGCCGTACATCAACACTGTCCAGAAGCTCCGCCCACTTCTCTGGGCTCGGTCTCATCTGAGATGGACAGTAGCACAGTGGAATCACGTTTTGTGGTTCGACGAGTCGACATTTCAAATAGTTTCTGGACAAAACAGCCGTCGTGTTCTCCGGGTCAAAGAGGGAAAGGACCATCCGAGCTGTCATCAGCGTCAGGTCCAAAATCCAGCGTCTGTCGTGGTATGCGGGCGTGTCAGTGCCCACGGTATGGGGGCGTGTCAGGCCTCCCTGAAGTCCTGACCTGACTCCCATTGAGAACGTGTGGTGCATCATGAAGCGCAAAATAAGGCAACGAAGTCCCGTACAGTTCCGCAGCTGAAGAAATGCATGATGGATGAATGGGGGAAAATTCCACTTGCCGAATTTAACCAACTGGCGTCTTCACTCAGCGTCCAAACGCTTAATAAGTGTTATTAAAAGAAAAGGTGATGTTACACAGCGCTAAACAGTCGACTGTCCCAACTTTTTTTCTAGTGTGTTGCAGTCATCAGATTTGAAATGAGTGTATATTTTCAAAAATTAATTAAAATTCACAAAGTCAAACATCAAATAATGTGTTAATAATGTGTTTTCGATAGAGTACAGGATGAATTGGATTTTCAAATGACTCCTTTTGTTTGTTTGTTTTTGTTTTTTTGCATTTTCCATACTGTCCCAACTTTTTCTTAATTGGGGTTGTATACACTCACCTAACAGGAACACCTGTACACCTACTCACTATCCAACTGACCGACCGTGTGGTGACAGCACAGTGCATAAAATTGTGCGGATACAGGCCGAGAGCTTCAGTTAACGTTCACATCAAACATCAGATCTCGGTGACCTTGACCATGACGTGGTTGTTTGGCACCAACTCACCCGAACGAGACAGTTGAAGAATGGAAAAAGACCACGTAACGTTTATCCCCCTTTCCGGTTTTTAATGTGAACAATATCTGATGCTGTTGACCTGTGTCTGCATGATGTTATGCATTGTCTTGCAGTTACATGATTGGCTGGATAATTGCATTAATGACCAGGGGTACAGGTGTTCCTATTAAAGTGGCCAGTAAGTGTATATTTGACTTGAAATAAATAAAGTGGTGGAAAATGAGACTAGAAAGGGAACTGCATCCAGTAGATAAGCATTTTCATTTACCTATAACCAGGTACTTGAGGTAGATTAGACCTTCTTCTTCATCCCTCACATTCTTGTCCAGAATGTGTGCATTGTGTTGTTTTTTTAAAAAAACTACTTAGCTACAAAGAAACCTAGGAAGTCATGCTTTTGTAGTTGGCGATTGTGGTCGTAAGTTACAACTAAAACCATTATGTGTGTGTGTGTGTGTATTGTGCAGTGGGGCCGGAGGTCATTGGCCACTATGACGTGTCAGACACGCACTCTGAACAGGAGCAGCAGTTGCACACACTCTCAGGTCAGTGGATAGGGTTAGATGAATTAAATGTAGATACGTTGTCTTTTAATGCACTTGCAAAGCTCAGAAAATGAAGGGATGATGAAGGGGTTTTAATGAAGATGCATTGGAAACAAAGGAAGAATCGATAGAAAGGAAACAGGAGCAAGAACACCACAGCTCAGGGATCATCGATCTTCTCAACAAAGGGCTGTGTTGGCTGAAGATTTTCATTCCAGCCCACATCTCGTAGTTGTTCAGTGATTGGTGGTGCCGCTTTGGCCAGAGTGAAAATGTGCAGCTACCTTGGCCCTTTGGTTGAAGATCGAGGACAATTTGTTGAAGTGAATTTATTTCTTTGATGTCGATGTATACTCTCGGTTTTCTTAGAATTCATCCATGAAAGACTGTAAAGACCGATGAGCTCTGTGTAATGCACTGGCATGACAATAAAAAAAATATATATATATATATATATATATATATATATATATATATATACTCTCCGTTCCCTTTGTTAATTGGTCCATCAGACCCTCTGCTTGCTCTGTGAACATGTAGGATACAGCCAGATTCCAATTCCTCAAGCACCAGACATATCAATCTTAGAATAAACTGCAACTTTGACCCTTGTCTTTGCACACGGTGTCAAAACAGGTGAGTGGGGAGCACAGAAATCTACAGTCATGATAAAAAAAATTAATTAAAAATAAGTACACCCCATGGAAATTGTTGGGGTCTTTTGGACGTATTTGGAAAAGCAAACATTTGATGATCTTTGAAACGGTTCCTTTTAATAAAGTTGATATACTTGAACAAAACCACACAAAAATTTGCTTTTTCAACCATTTATTCAACAGAAATATTAATAGATGAAATATCGATTAAAAACTAGTATTGACCTCTTTAGCAGAAATAACTTCTTGTAACCATTTTGCATAATTGTCCACCAGTCTCTAACGTCGGCTTGCTGGAATTTTTTGTCTACTCTTCCATACAATATCCCTTCAGTTGCAAGATGTTTGGGGGTTTTCTTGCGTGTACTGCCTGTTTCACCCCCCCCCCCTTTCCAAACCCTCCATTTCTTCTTTTTGAGTCATTCCTTGGTAGATTTGCTCATGTGCTTGAGATCATTGTCCTGTTGAAAGGTCCACTTTCAGTTCAGCTTTAAATTTCGGACAGATGACCTCACATTATCTTCAAGCACTCTTTGATATGATGCAGAATCCATAGTTGAATCAATGAATGCAAGCTGTACATTCTATGAGGAAGCGAAGCAACCCCAAACCATAACATTTCCTCCACCGTGCTTCACAGTTGGTATGAGGTGCTTCTCCTGAAAAGCTGTCTTTGGTCTGCGCCAAACATGTCTGCTGTTACTGTAGCCAAACAGCTCTATGTTTGATTCGTCTGTCCAGATCACATTATTCCAAAAGGCCTGGTCTTTGCGTATAGAGGGTATGCGTGTGATGTCACTGTAACCGGAACTACAGAACAGTTGCAAGACTTCCTAGCAGATCCTGTGATTAAATTTTAGGGTTCTTGGAGACTTCTTTCTGCATCAGACGGTCTGCTCTTGGGCTGAATTTGCTGGGACGGCCGGTCCTGGACAAATTGCCAGTCGTTTGAAATCTGCACCATTTGTCGATTATTTTAACAGTGGAATGATGTATTTCAAATAATTTGGAGATCTCTTTAAATCTCTTGTCAGACCCCTTGGCATCCGCAAGCTTTTTTTCTGAGGGTCTTACAGAACTCTTTAGATCTTGGCATGATGACACCACACACCTCAATAACAACGGGAACACCAGACACTAGATATGAGAGAGGGGTATAAATATGAACACAGGTTCCACCTGCACTTCCTAAGCAGGTTCTAATCACTGGCACCCGATCCTGAACACCTGATTCTAATTGTATGGATTTGAAGGTGTGCTAAATGTACTTGTGTACTTACTTTTTCCATCTGACTGATCAGTTTTTTTTTTCTTGTTGTTGTTTTTATTTTAAATTGTGAAAATTACTACAAAATGTCAATTTTATGTGTGATTTGATAGAGCGTATCACCTTTATTAATAGGCGCTGTTTTAAAGAGGATCAAATGTTTGCTTGTCCCAGTATGTGTAAAAAAAAAAAAAAAAAAAAAAAAGGTCCATGGGGTGTACTTATTTTTTCACATGACTGTATAAAAACAGCGCAGTGTTAACCCAGGACCAGGACTGAGAAACAGTGCTGTTTGGGAATATAACCACGGCACTCAAAAAGTGAGGAAGATTCTAGATTTCAGGAGCTGCGCACGCTTAGCATCGTCTTTCTGGTGACACAGTGTGAAAAGGATCAAATGAATGCTTCAGTTGTTAGGAAAAAGGCCTTTGTCTAATGGCAGATTCAGATGCTGACTTCAATATACACTTAGGTGAATAAATATTTGGACATTGACAACGTTATTGTTATTTTAGCCGTCTATCACAGTATATTGGAGTTGAAATTAAATAATGAATATGACCGAATATGACATCAAAATCGGTGTGAACAGGAAATGGATATAATCCTCCCCTCTTTAAGGTGCCAAAAGTAATTGTTCACATGACTCGGAACAATACCCTCACCATTAAAGCTGAAAGTATGGACTTTGAGCTCATTTTCATTATTTAATTTACAATTAAATATCCAGTCGGAACAACTGAGAACTTAAATGACAACAACTGTCGATGTCCAGATATAAGTATCTGGCTGTAATCGACCTTTGAAAAGTTATTTCCGAAGCGTTATACTTTTAAGTCATGTATATTATTCATCCACCAAATATTCCTGAACCCCGCATAGTGTAATAGTCAGTGAACGTTTGTCCTGGTTGTGTTACCGTAGGTCTGGTAGAGGTGGCGCCTCCCCAGGTGAGTCTGCCGTTGTCTGACAGTGAAGTGGAGATTGTCGGCGTACAGGAGAATACCAGGTTGGAGACACTCCTAAGCATTATTATGAGCTGCTTATTTTACTTATCTACCTACTTATTCATTTATATTAGCATACATGAGTTACGTTGAGCTTTTTTAATTAGTCACTTTATGTTCTATTGGCTGTTGACCAAATAATGAAATATTTCATTGTTTAATTTTGGTTTATTTTTCATTTAGATTTTTTTAAGCATTTTAATTATTTTTTGTTTGTTTAAATTAACAATTGGAAAGGTTATCTTCAACCCTTTATTATGTTTATTCACTATATAGCAAAAAAAAAAAAAAAAAAAGTTTGTGGGCACCTGACTTTCACACCCATATATGGTTCTTCCCCAAACTTTTACCACAAAATTGTAAGCAGACGATTGTGTAGAATGTCTTCACATGCTGTAGAGTTAAGATTTCCCTTCACTGGAACTAAAAGGCCTTATTAAACATGTCCCAGCATGACAACGCCCCTGTGCACAAAGCAAGCTTCATGAAGACGTGGTTTGCCAGGGTTCGAGTAGCTTGCGCGGAGCCCTGACGTCAACCCCACTGAACACCTTTAAGATGAATTGGACCACCGGTTGCACCCCAGGCCTCCTCACCCCACCATCAGTGCCTGACCTCATTAATGTTCTTACGGCTGAACGAGCACAAATCCCCACAGCCAAACTCCAAAATCTAGTGGAACGCCTTCCCAGACAGGTGAAGGTTATTATAACAGCAAAGGCGGGGGCTAAATCTGGAAGAATGGGTTTGATGGTCAGGTGTGTGCAAACTTTTGGACGTACAGTGCATCAGTTGCCAACTTATAATAAAGTGACTATCTAAAAAAAATATTTGTGTATGTGGAAAAACGATTCATTTAATCAAATGTTCATTGATCGTTTGGCCTCGTGTCCGATTAACGCTTGATCATCTCCCCTCCAGTGCTGTGTCGAGATTTCCACGAGGTGGCGTCATCCAGTCTCTGTCAGCATGGAAGCAAACGGCCATGCCCCACTGGACAGCGGTCTCCGCCCAGCCTGACTGGGCTCCGCCCCCCGAAGTGGTGGATCTCACACTGGATGAAGACAGGCACAGATACTTGCTGTGATCGCACACACTAGGCGCTCAAACACAGCGGTTTGCTTGAGTGTCTTTTAAATATGATACATTTTATCCCTTTATCGGTTTGATAACATTTCAGAAAGAAAGAAAGAAAGGAAGGAAAAAAAAAAAGATTTTTAAAAAAAATTTTTTTTAATTGGTGTGACAATCTGAACTGAACTGAATCCGACAGATTTTCACTCCGCTGTCATACGTCAGTCTTTTGAAAGCTTTAGGACGGCCCACATCAAGAGAAGTGTGTGTGTGTGTAGATACACTGGTGATGTCAGTTCAGTTTCCTTGTGTGTGTGACTTCATGTCATGTATGACAAGTAGCAGTACTGTAATGGAATCAGAGCTTACTTCAGACACAAGCTAGTCGTTTTCTTCGAACACGTCAACGTCCGGTGGGATTACTGCCATTTTTTTTTTTTATTTTTTTTTTTTTTTAAAAGAAGAAAAAAAACATCAGATTTGCTCAGTTCCGTTTATCCAAATTCATATCTGAACAAAATTAATCAAAACTACTGTTAGACATTCATATTAACTTTTTACTACATGTGCACTGAAATTAGCCTTTTTCCCTATTTATAACAAGACTATCAGGTTCAATCTCAAATGTTTTTGAGTACTTTGGCAAACACACACACACACACACATGCCTGGTGTTAGCCTCAGGTGTCTTCAACCCTTTGCTGTAACGTGTTGCAAACTTGACAACAGGTTTTACTCTGAGAATAGCAATAGCTCAATTATTTTGTTTTGTGTGTGTGTGTGTGTGTGTGTGTGTGTGAGAGAGAGAGAGAGTTACAGCGAGAAGTGTTATCGAACTGTTCAATGCTGCTGCCTGAGTGTATGTTCCTAGGGGGTGTGTGTGTGTGTGAAAGAGAGAGTTTCTCTGCACTAGAGAATATCTTCAGGCACACTCGTGTTTATATATTTTAGCACAGAACATGGCCTTTATGCCAGTCAAAAAAAAACAAAAAAAAAAAAACAAAGAAGCATCTGCTTGTGAAAATTCTTAGAAATTTTTAGTCACTATTTTTTAAATTAGTAACTGAGACTAGTTTAAACTGTGCTTAATACCCACGTTGATCTGTAAGATTGTATATTAGTTTTGCTATATCATTCTTTCTCATCATACAGCATTAGATGTTCCTATTAATATTTAAAAATGGTTTGTTTTGGTTTTTTTTTTCTCTGAAATGCTTGAATGAGAGTTATTAGGAAGGAAATACATATTTCCAAAAATATATGTAATACATTTTTGCTGTGGTTATTTTATAGATTAATTTCTTGGCTACTGAATTTCTTTTGAAAATGTAAAAAAAAAATTTTTTTTGCATAATCAATCACATCATTAAGCTTCCTGTGCGGAGTGACCGATGGGCAGACCGAGTGCGAGAATGTGGGAAGGAGGAGTCCGTGAAAGACGACCGCAACGTTCTTTCTGCTAAAATCGCCTGGACCGTTCGTGTAACAGTCAAGCAATATTCGTCTCGCGTGCGTGCGACGTGGATTCGTCCGCGGAAACGAGAGTATGTCGTTGCTGATACAGCACTTAGCTTTGCACAGTGGTATGCAAAAGAATTAGGTGTGTGTCTCTTCTTCTCATGTCGTGTGTTATTTCTGAGTATATATATTAGCGTCACGGTGGCTTAGCGGTTAGCACGTTCGCCTCACACCTCCAGGGTCGGGGGTTGGATTCCCACCGTGGCCCTGTGTGTGTGCGGAGTTTGCATGTTCTCCCCGTGCTGCGGGGGTTTCCTCCGGGTACTCCGGTTTCCTCCCCCAGTCCAAAGACATGCACGGTAGGCTGATTGGCGTGTCCAAAGTGTCCGTAGTGTGTGTGAATGTGTCCTGTGATGGATTGGCACCCCGTCCAGGGTGTACCCCGCCTTGTGCCCCATGCTCCCTGGGATAGGTTCCCCTGGAGCCTAAGGATAAAGCAAAGGTAAAGAAGATGGATGGATGGATATTAGAGTCAGACACATCTGATTCAAATGATCTGCAGACTTAAACCTCCGTCGCCTGAATCCGATGTGTTCGAGATGGAAATCCCTACGTGGCTGAGATTGATGCTCCTTTACTAGAACAAAATTTCCTCCTTTTATCTAACTAATTTTAACCTAAACATAACCTTATACCACAGCACTGTTGGATTCTCGAATCTGATTGGTCAAAAAGTGTTTACGTGATTTTAATTTTCTGTAACAATTCTGACAGTAATAATTCATATGGCGGGTTTAAATGAGTGTTATTGTTCCTCTGTACTGACCGGTACTTCACAGGGATTATGTATGGTGGATGATTCATGTATTTTAAGCCTAAAACGTCGCCCGGACGTTTATATTTTAAGATAAATTAATTAAAAAATGTTTTGTTATTTAACAAAGACATAATCGTTGATGGGTGAAGTTTTCTGTAAGGGAACATGTATTTAAAATGTATTGAAGGGGGTTCAGGGGTCGCTGCTTCGTAATGGTCGGTCACCTTTCCACCCGGGAGCGTTTTCAGGACAGAGGAGGTTGCACTTTTCTGTTTCTCAGGAACAGAAGAAACGACGCCGGTGAGAGAACGACTGCTGTTTATAACGTATGTGAAAACAGGATTTAACGTGTCTTGTGGATGTCCCACAATGTTAACTGTAACTATAAATGGTTAAAAAGTATGATCAGGAATAAATTAATTATTTTTTTTTAATAGCTGGAACGTTAACATGCTGTGGTATAAGAGGAATAAAACGCTTCCGTGTTCCAAGTGCCGTACTGGAACGCGATCAGCTTCGGGCTGTGTCACGCTGCATCGCGTCATCCAGCTGTTGATTATTCTCTTAGAACAGTTTCTCAACCCTGGTCCTGGAGTACACCTTGTGCTGCACGTTTGTGTGTTTTCCAGCTCCCGACACATCTGATTCAACTAATCAGCGAATGAACAACCTTTCCTGAGTTGTAGAGTTTGTGTTGGAGCAGGGAAAACGCTAAAATGTGCGGGACCTGGGTTGTAAACCTGTTGTATCAACATGCCGCATTCTGTTTTATTCCGGACATAATGTATGGCCAATGTATAGTGTTCACTTTGGTTCTTATAGTAAGATGAGTTGTGTGTCAACCAGGATGCAGAGCTGGGGGAAAAACCTTGTTCTGTTTGCCCGTATTGCCCCTTTAGAGCAGTCATAGATCCATGTCCTGTCATTGTTGGCCCTTTTGGCTCACCACAACACCCACACTCACCTCTCTCTTAAGTTTAATTGCACCTTTTCCTTGTTTGTTGAGCCATGTAGTTGGCATTCTTAATTTCCATCATGTCCTTCATGTTCTCTAAGTAAGAGCAAGACCAGACCTGTTTAAAAAAATTTTTTTTAAAAAAAAGGATCTTAGTTTCCGTAAAATATTATAACATTATTATTAATACCGTTAGTATAATAAAGATTACAGGATGCTGCACTCGGCACTCTCAAACAGAGAGAACCTAACCTGCAGAGGATCCTATTGACTTTAATAACTTTCTGATGGCAACTCTTGAATATCGATGGAAGAGCGTATCAGATTCTAAACACACATTTTAAACAGGCGTGGATAAGATGTTTACATCCGAGGCTCAGCGAACACACGAGGAACGCGTCGACCGTGTAGTCAGCAGATACCTGAATGTAAAAAGGAATTATAGGAACATCTCTCATTTCGTTTTTAGACAAAGGGAATGATTTGATCAGGTCCAGGTCAAACTGTCTGCTGTCCAACAGATCAACAGCAATAAGACAGGGGAGCTGGGGTTCAATTAGATTTTATACACCATCCTAATAAAATACTTCTGATCCTCTGTTCTCCTCACATTGTGACTTTTCCTGACAGTATTTTAAATTATGGACAGTATGTGTTAATACGTTCTTTTCTTTTCTTTTTCTTTTTTTTTTTTTGCTTCTCCAAGTTCTCTACTTCTTTCAGATTATGAATATTAGAATAAAGGGAACTATTTTAAAAATTAATAAAGCTATTTAAAGATTAATGTGTATGTTTTCTTTCTATTTTTGTTTGACTGTCTGTGCTCAGGTCATTTCTGAGGGGGGTGATTATTATTATTATTATTATTATTATTATTATTATTATTATTAACAAATCATGACAGCGTCACCAAATACATTCCAGAGCATGCCACTATCGTGGGAAAGCCGCTTGTGACCTTTGACTTTCAGGCACGGTGGGGTGGGGTGGGGTTAGGGCTCGGCAGCTGGTCTGTTCACTCCTCAGGACAAAACCCCTCACATGCACACACTACAGCTGTATGCTAATGTGGGTTGAGTCTGTTGCACTGATAGAACCCGGGTGGAGTGTAAAGTTATTCATTTCAAATATGTGCCTCAAGTTTGTGATTGGGTGCGAAGCAAAAAATAAAAGTAATGACATACAAATTACATTATAACTCACATTTTTATATATATATATATATATATATATATATATATATATATATATATATATATATATTATAATTATGTTTAAAATGTAGGACATATCTAGGCATTAGTACACTAACATTATACTATACTGTAGACTATTTGGGAACTTTTAAGAAAAGTTGCTGGAACTAACTCATGCAGCTGGTTGAGAAGATGTCAAGAGTGTAAGAGTTTTTAATAAAAAATAGTTTGGATTTATTTAACACTTTGCTTGGTTGCTGCATAATTCCGTACGCATCACTTCATAGTGTTAATGTCTGAATTTTTATGTTAAAATAACAGAAATTAGTAAATAATAATAAAAATAAATAAAGGTGAAAAATACCTCATTTTAGTTCTTCAAAAGTTGTCCAAAAAAGCCTGAAATGTTACAGGAAATTGGAGCAAGTGAGACCATCGACGTCTACAAAAGTCTACGAGTTGTGCAAGACGCTTGAAGTAACCGATTATCTATTAAAAAAAAATTGGCAGTGTATCTGAGAACTGGCGCAGTTTTATAAGGTAAAGATGCAAATATAAAGGGTATATATATATATATATATATGACTATAAAGTGTAGAGATAATGTGTCAAACTCTTATTCACCTAAAAGTGGGAGTATCCAAGCCAAAATGTATTGAAGTGAAAGTCAAAACGTTGCTACTTTTGAATGCACTCAAGCATTAAAGCGTAAATGCTTTGAACCATTGAAATTCATGAAGTTAACGTCATCTTTTTTAAACGTGAAGGGTATCTTTCATTAATGATCTAAA
This sequence comes from Ictalurus furcatus, assembly GCF_023375685.1. Taxonomy (NCBI): domain Eukaryota; kingdom Metazoa; phylum Chordata; class Actinopteri; order Siluriformes; family Ictaluridae; genus Ictalurus; species Ictalurus furcatus. Next base: position 1,359,042 of record NC_071272.1, read on the forward strand.
ACTGTTCGATTATTGTTTGAAAGCAACCACTCCGTTCTGCCTGGAAACGTCATTCAGTGCCTGTAAGTTTGCTAAATGTGCCTGACTCATGCTACGTAGTTTGCTAATGAAGTAAAATCTTCTGTAAATAACCAGTATTTACCCTAAGCTACAACTTGACTTACTGAACAGTGAACAGCTGCGTTAGCTACTGGAACTGATGCGAGTCTAACTTGAGAGAAGAAAAGACCTTTGTGATTTGTTACGAATGCTTTTAAGTTCTAAATTAAAAAAAAGGTGAGGTGTAAAAAGTATGTTTTATTCTTTCTTGTACATGAGGTGAAAAGTACAATTATTCAGTTTGAATAACACTCAAGTAAGTAAAGCGAATAATAAATATGCCTAAATTATACGTGTATTATTGTGTACAGGAATGAAGTACAATTACTCAGGTATTTTCCACCTCTGATAAATATCTATTTGATTATATTTTTGTGTCTATTGCTAATTTATGTATGGTACAAAATAGAAAGTGTTGGGTTTGTTTTTGTTTTTTTTTAAACCATTTATCAGTTTAAAAAATATATATATTCTACAGTTCACCCTGCACCACGCTGAAACTCCACACACTGTACACTGCACATTGTATTGTGTTGTTGTTACACGTGTGTACTGCTTATTTCGTACACGGTCTAGGGAGGAGTAGGCCAGGTTTTCATTTCACTGCAAGTTCTATAGCCTACTGTATATAACTGTGTATGTGACAAATAAAATCTTGAATCTCGAAAACTGAATTTGGTCTTTGTTTATTTATTTATTTATTGATGTTTTTATGTATTTTAATGTCTCTGGCAACTTTAAGAGACCACAAATGACCAAAGGTGAATTGGATAGTTCTTCACACTTTCTGTTGTTGTGATACGGAAAAATGATGAGACCATTTTGGTTGTTTGTGTATGAGTGTACCGACAAAATGTCATTTTTGTTCTTTGTTAATTATATTTCAGTACGGTGTGTGTGTGTGTGTGTGTGTGTGTGTGTGTGTTTGTTTGTGTGTGTGTGCATGTACGTACGTGTGTGTAGGGGGTTGTGCACCATGTGTTGCGTCTGGCAGACCGAACAGAAGGAGCAGAGATAATCAGACCTCTGTGAGTGTGTGTGTGTGTGTGTGTGTGTGTGTGTAAGGGTATGGGTATGGGGGGGATGGGCAAAAGCTACCATATGGGTTTTGCTGTGGTCTGTGGTCAGGGAAGCCCACCACTCACATTTCCTTTGGACATTTGAGTTCAACAGGCTTTAGGGTCAATACTTGTATTTATTTACAGTACTTTCAGCTGCATTTAGCAAATGACGATAGATAAACATCACCTAGCAAATCATGTCCATTTGCTATTGGGGTGTAACCCACCTGACCCTAAGTAAATTGTCTTTATTCTTTCAAACTTATCCACACCCACTTGCCTTGAGAGTAATTCTATCCAGTCTTATCCAGCCCTCCAGGCACTAACAATGCTTACAGTTATCCACTGTTAGTCTTGCTGAACCCTTTCTTTTCTGAGGGTTGGGGTTATTACATTATCACTTATTCATTTGGCAGATGTTGTTGTTGTTTTTTTGTTTTGTTTTTGTTTGTTTTTTTCTAAACAAGTCCTTGTATTTGAACTCATACTCTACTGGACACTTCTGGACATGAAGCGCGGATTAGAATCGAATCATTTTGTCGTTAATTGACTGTGGGTTCCTCAGTGTTCTTTCACTTCACACGGACCTGACGTCATTCACACTAGCACGCTGTTTTATTTTTGGCTCTATGGCAATTTCAACCGCACACTGCGCTGTGCAGCCGCGACGCGATTGGCTGAAACTTGGAGCTGCCGGAAGTCAATCCCAGGACTCTGATTGGCGGTCGCTGTCTTTGTGCGCGCGGCAGCTGCTTCTCTCGGCTGCAGTATTTAGAATGGTCGTGCTGAATGACTGCAGAGACGCTCAGGGCTTGGGTGACTCTGATTGGCTGAGGCTGGGGTTTCAGAAGACGTATACGTGATCGCTGATTGGCTGGCGCTCTCTTTGTGCGCGCGGCGTCTCGGCAGCTGCGTTTTGAATGGTCCTGCGTTTGAGAAGCCGAAAAGGCGTCCATGGGCAAAAGGAGTCAGGATGGTGTTAGTTCATGTCGGATATCTGGTTCTTCCCGTGTTTGGTTCAGTAAGAAGCAGAGGTATCGTTATATATTTTCTAAAAAAAATAATAATTTATTATTTATGACTGTTGCTAACACTCTTACTAAAAAGAAGCGCCGGAACGAGCTAGCTAACGGCAACGACAACAGCCAAACCCTAAACGGCTTTCTTCTCCCTTGTTCTAGTGCACTACCTAGGGTACGACACAGCGGCGTGTGTACCCTACCTAGTGCACTGACCAGTCAGCCATTTCGGATTCAAACACTGCACTGGCTCTGCTGCTCTGGCGAAAAGACCAGGCACGTCGGCTAACATTAGCACAGGTTCATACAACATTGTTTGTTTGTTTTTGTGTTTTAGCCAACAATAGCGCTATCTAATCTATCTAATCTATCTATCTTCTGCAAACACGCAACGTTATTCTGAGTTTATATTGTAGACATGTAAAAGCACGTCTGCTACCGTGATTTAAATCTGATCTCTGAGGTAATAAACAACACCGCAGTCCGCACCTTTTGTGCCCCAGCTGCAGTCTACGGTTTGCTAAGTAAAATATTATTTATTCTGTTATTATTATTTAGAGAGAGAGAGAGAGAGCGGGAGAATTTTCCGTCTTTAGTGAAATCCTGGTGTATCTGATGCATTATTAAACACTGAGCACTGCAATGAAGGCTGCCATCAAAAATCATCCACCATCCAAATGCTTCTGAGCAAGACTCCTGTAGAAACAGATCCCATTCATATCTTCTCAGAAACATTCTGTTTAAGATCAAGTGATAATCCAGGTGCAGAGGGAGGATCTTGGCTGTTTGTGTAATAATACTGTGATGTACATACTATACAGGTCATGCAGTAGCATTTCATTGTGCTTGTGTTTTTTCTTGTTTTTTTTACCCTTCCTTGTTCCATAGTCCGGAGGCCGCCGCCACATGCCGCATCACTCCGATTCCTCTCTCTCTCTCTCTCTCCCTTTCCCTCTCTCTCTTTCTCTCAGTCTATCTGTCTTCCTCTCTTCCATTGTGTAGCTATAGCGATCGCCTCTCTGCCTGTGTTCTGCCTCCATCCCCTCTTTCCATCCGAAGACGACATTGGCATTTAAAAACCAAAACCAACCTTCTTCCCACTCATCCGGTATCCTTCTGTGTGCGACTGCAGAATAACACACTCCTTTCTCTTCTTTTTGAGAAGACACCTCTGTCTCGGTTTCAAAACTGTCATTGTTGATGATAACCCATTGTAGCGGTCTACGATGATCATTGTGATTGTCCCATTTGTTTGTTTGTTTGTTTGTTTATTTATTTATTTATTTTTGTCCCTCTCAGCAATGGCATATTATAGACTTGCATTTTTTTATTTTTTGTCCCTCAGCCTGTAAATTTCTGTGAAGTGGATGCGTTCGCTTCTCGTTCCTAGGTCGACCGGGGTTTGTTCCGTTAAGATATCCCGATAGCCGAAGCTACGTACGAGCCGATCGGGATTCCTAAATGCGATCCACTTTTACAAAGCCGAGATCGGTCATCTCGGCCCGTCTTTTAAGGGTCGGGAGTTCAGGAACTCCGACCTTCGTGTCACGAGCACCGAACGGTAGCCACGAGTGTTCGTGTTAAACGGTATGACGACGCTACGTCGGAATACGTATCACCGTATCGCCGCAAGGCTTCGGCACACGGTTCCAAATCGATGAAAACGTACGTTCGGTCGAGCCGAGCTAACCCGAAAACCATCCGATTTGTTGAATGTTTCCAATCCGAGTGCCATCGGTCTTTGTAGTGAAAGCTTTCCACTTTGAGTTTGAGTGAGGGATTGAAGATATTAAAAGATCACCATGGTAAACTTCAACAGGGTAGTTAGTCGTTGTTTCTGCAGATGGAACAAGAGTTTGAGGTGGGCAGGGTATCTACATAATCCTCTGTCCTGAAGACTTTCCTGTGGCAGAAACGCTTACTGACCGTTACAAAGTGCCGACACCGGACACTCCTTCCATAACATCTGGATGGTTGTACGTTTTTTCTTTTTTTCGTTTTTTAATTGGGGAAAATGTATTGGCTTTTTAATCCAATTTCGTGTTACACTGGGTTTATATGGAGCATCTGCCATGTGAATGTCCCTGGGAAAGAGTTGTTATGAATAAATATCAGAAAGACGATGTTCATAGAAACCTGTGGTTTTGCCTTGCAACCAGCACTGTCGTCAGAGCTGCCGTCATAGAAAAGTAATCAACACTTTCTGAGGAATAAGACTGAGGAACGTGGCACCGTTGGGGTATTAAAAAAAAAAAACGTATCTAAAAGACCCCACTCCCACTGCGCTCCATTCAGGATGAGTCTTCTTAGGTAGTGTAAGCAGTGTTTGACCGTGCGATATAAAGCCTGTCTGTAAGTGTAGTCATTTTAATATGCAGTATTGTGGTGGTTGTCCTACACAGTCAGAAAAGATTCGAATTAAGACTTTGCGAAATGCAAACCAAACAGGAAGCTTTCACTCTAAAGATCTCGGGTAGACATTCCTTAAACGTTCTGTTTACCTGAACTAAGCACACCCCCCTAATTTCACCCCCTTTTTTTTTAATTACTTTTATTTCCGCTAACCAGTCCTCATTTGTGTTTGGCCTTGCGCTAGTGTTCTCCGTGCCTCAAGCTTGGCCACCGTGAACGCCATCCACGTTACAGGAATCCCTAGACTTGCACTGCTGTAGAAATCTTCCTAGAGTTTTGAAATGTCTTTATTTCTTTGGTTGTGGTTCTTGGCTTTCTGTTTGTGTATTAGGCTCTTCAATGCATGATCATGTTTATTTTTCATTACTTAAAAGTTTTTAAGTTTCTTTTGACATTTGAACAGCAAATTCCAATGTATCTTTGTGTAGAGATGTTCTGCTGTACTGATATGTGCTGTAGCATACACATCTACCCATTGGATGCTGCTTCTGTTCTTTTAACCTTTTGGAGCATGGTTGGCTCTTCTTTTTTTTTTAATTATTATTATTTGCATGGAAATATTCCTCTTATTATTCGTATCACATGGTTCCACTCATACTAATATTTTCCAATAAAGACTGTAGTTTTTTTCCTTAACCTTCAGTGTGTTCTCTGCTGATTTCCATGTGACCTCCCTTCAAACCCCAACCCCCTTACCAGTTATTTGGCCTCTTTGGCCCCTCCCCCCCAATATTCATTTCTCAGCTCCTCTCACTTGCCAAGCTGAATCATGGGAAACATACCGTCACAGAAAATTTAGCCGATCTCTTCACATCCACTTAGTCCACAAACATCTCCATTTGCATCTGTCTCTCTTTTTAATTTAATTTTTTTGTTGTTATTTATCTCCCTATTTCTCTCCTCTGTAAGCACATGATCCTTTTGTGTTACAAACATGGCTAAAAGTTTTGGATGCCTCATTTCCAAATTTCAAGCTAATGTTTTTCATACGTTTCGGTCTGGAAGTGAATCTTTTTTTTTTTTTAATCAAAAGTAAGAGTTTTATTTCAGCAATTTTTATTTCACTAGTGTTCAATAATAGAAAATGAACATTTTCCACATTTTATATACATTTATATACAACTTGGAATTGAAATGGACGTAATTTGGATTATACTCTATATTGGCATAAGCTTTTGGACTCCTATATCCGTATAGTTTGCAAAATTATGAATAAATAAATTTTAAAAAAAGGTTAATGTTATGATTGCGCAATATTAATCCCTGTTGCTGAGAAACCCCCTAAATTAGTTCTCGTGCAACCATCACTAGATGGTCACGTAATTAGTTGAATGGAGTCTACCTGTGTGCAATTAAAATGACTTATGGTCTCAATATGAATACACCTGTTTTGGAAAGGCCCCCCGTATCTGTACCTGAACAAACGGTGACACGAAGATCGCTGTGTCCTCAAAAAGAGTTCCGGGTCAAAGTTTTGGAAAAGTATCAATTAGAATTTGCTTATGAACTGATCCCCAAAATATCCATTATTAAAATATGGGAAGAATGTGGCACACCTGCAGGTCTGCCTAGATAAGCTGTCCAGTGAAAAGCCAGTGACAGGGTATGGAGGACATTAGATAGAGATGCAAGCAAGAGACGCCAAGGCCAAAAAGATCAAATCTGCCCCAACAGGATAATCTAGCTACGTGTCGGTCGAGTGGACGATATGCCTTTTGGCAAACCCAAATGAGGATTTCAAATGACTTGCTATTCTTTCGTAAAGCCCAGATTTGTGGAGCGTCCATGGTATGAATGGCCTCTGTTTCTCCCATCGGAGCTGTCGATCTCTCCTGCTCCTTCAGTGTTCTCCTTAGCATCTAGCTTGCGTCTCTAAGTAAACTTCAATATTATGGGCCTTTTTTTTTTTTTTTTTTTTGGTATATTCATGACACATAATTCCAGTTAAGTCCATGTCCGTTCCAAGTTGTAACAAAATATGGAAAAGTTCAAGGGGAGTAAACGCTTATGCAAGACACTGCACACAGTTCTCCTGTGACAATATTACAGTAAGTGTTTCTACACTCCTGGCAGTACAACCCCGTTTAGAACACCACAAAAAACACTTGGGTAAGGTCATCTAACCTGACATTTAAAGACAGTCGCCAAATTTGAAGGCGGTACGTAACGCAAGCCAGTGCCTGTCTTCTCCACAAAAGCGGAAAATGTTATTTCAAGTCAGATAGAACTGCATTGTCATTCCAGCTATACAGTCATGTGAAAAAATAAGTACACCCTATGGAAATTGTTGGGGTTTTTTTTGACCTATTTGGACAAGCAAACATTTGATCCTCTTTGAAACAGCGCCTATTAATAAAGGTGTTACACTCTATCGAATGACACACAACTGACATTTTGTAGTCATTTTCACAATTTGAAAAAAAAACTAAAACTGATCAGTCAGATGGAAAAAGTAAGTACACACCTACATTTTCACACCTTTAAATCCATACAATTAGAATCAGGTGTTCAGGATTGGGTGCCAGTGATTAGAACCTGCTTACGAAGTGCAGGTGGAACCTGTGTTTATATTTATACCCCTCTCTCATATCTAGTGTCTGGTGTTCCCTTTGTTATTGAGGTGTGTGGTGTCATCATGCCAAGATCTAAAGAGTTCTGTAAGACCCTCAGAAAAAAGCTTGTGGATGCTTATGAGTCTGGTAAGGGATTTAAAATGATCTCCAAATTATTTGACATACATCATTCCACTGTAAGGAAAATAATCGACAAATGGCGCAGATTTCAAACGACTGGTAATTTGTCCAGGACCGGCCGTCCCAGCAAATTCAAGAACCCCAAAATTTCATCACAAGATCTGCTTGTAAGTCTAGCAATTGTTGGTGTCAAAGTGCAGGCTTCTACAGTCAGAAAGAGATTGCACAAATTTGATCTGTATGGGAGGTGTTTCGTCTGTTTCTGGACAGACGAATCAAACATAGAGCTGTTTGGACACAGTAACATCAGACATGTTTGACGCAGAACAAAGACAGCTTTTCAGGAGAAGCACCTCATACCAACTGTGTAGCACGGTGGAGGAAATGTTATGGTTTGGGGTTGCTTCACTGCCTCAGGCACTGGACAGCTGGCATTCATTGATTCAACTGTGAATTCTGCATCATATCAAAGAGTGCTTGAAGATAATGTGAGGCCATGTGTCCGAAAGTTCAAGTTGAACCAAAAGTGGACTTTTAAACATAAACATAATGATAATGATCCTAAACACACGAGCAAATCCACCAAGGAATGTCTCAAAAAGAAGAAACGGAGCGTCATGGTATGGCCTAGTCAAAGCCCGGATTTGGATCCCATTGAAACGTGGGGGGGATTTGAAACGGGCCGTACATGCAAGAAAACCCTCAAACATCTTGTAACTGAAACAATATTACATGGAAGAGTGGTCAAAAACTCCTAGAAGCCTGGTGGACAATTACACAAAACTCCTACAAGACGTTATTTCTGCTAAAGGGGGCAATACTAGCTTCTGAGGCCAAGAGTGTACTTACTTTTCCCACAGAAGAATATCACATCTATTGATATTTCTGTTGAAGAAATGATTGAAAAAGCTTATTTTCCTTGTGGCTTTGTTCAAGCATATCAACTGTATTAAAAGGCACTGTTTCAAACATGATCAAATGTTTACTTGCCCAAATATGTCAAAAAAAGCCAACAATTTCCATGGGGTGTACTTATTTTTCCACATGACTGTATATATTGTATGTACGTCTATATATAAAAAGCTCAGGGGCCCCTGGTTCAATCCTGAAGTTGGGTTACTGTCCGTGTTGCTTTTCCTGAGAAGGCAAATGCGTGTCTGAGATGCCCTGTGATGGAATGGCGTCCTGTCCAGGGTGTATTCCTGCCTTACACCCAGTGGTCTTGGGATAGGCTTCAGCTCCAACACAGCTCTGACAAAGCATTTCTAATAATGATTTATTCATAAATGAATGAACGAATAAACCAATTATTGGGGTAAAGACAATACGACAATATCTATAACATCATCTCTGCACTGAAAAGCAGCAAGGGTATGACTGTGTATTAGTCTGCTGCAAGCATTTTGTGGGCTTATCTCTAAATCTCATTACAAATCTAATAAATGCTAATGAGCGACATATGACCGTATTGAGACCATTCAGATCATCCATTATGAGTCCCATGAGTTTTGACATGAAATGTTTGACAGAAAAAGAAAAAAGAAAAAAAAGCGTTTTTCTGAATGCATTCTCTAAGATGCAGATCTAAAACGATCTGTTTGGGGATAGAACTTTAACATTTTTCAAATATTACACCAAAGACTTTAAATAACGAAGTAATAATAGCATCAGAGGAGAATAAAGTCATCCAAAGGAATTGATTTTCTCTATTTTACCCAATTTTGACCCAGATAGAACCAGGTATTACTGAGGAGCCAGATACTCTGTGGAGGCATATTGAAAGACTTTTATTTTTTATTTTTTTTAGAAATGTACAAGTTTGTTTTTCAAATTTTTTTTTTTTGTAATTAAAATAATACTTATAGTTATCAGTTACTATGATCCTGCTAAATTTCCCACATTGCCCACCATTTTCTGAAATTGGCCACTTTTGAAAACACAAAAATCTTCTCAATTCAACGTGCACCACATTAAAAATATAATAAAGGTTTACCAGCAAATGACTGCATTTTGACTTCTAAATAAGCAAGTTAGCAGGTACGTATGTTCTATTTTGTGCGTTTCTGTGTAGATAGCTACTGATTTCTATTCATTCTTGTTTTTCTATTAATCCTTGCACATACAATCAGGTCCATAAGTATTTTGACAGTGACACAATTTTTTGTAATCTTGCCTCAGTACACCACCGCTATGGATTTGAAATTACGCGAATGTGTTTAAAGTGTCGACTTTCGGCTTTACTCGAGATTCAAAGGGTTTAAGAAATACTGCGTGAACCGTTTAGCAATTACAGCCATTTTCTCAGGCTCAAAAGTAATTGGGCAACTGACTGATGAGCAGGTTCATGGTGAGGTGTGGCCTGTTTCCTCATCATTTCAAATGAAGGAGATAAAAGGTCTGTAGTTGGTTCCAAGCGTTGAATTTGTATTTGGTCGCTGTTCATGAGAACTCTCATTATGTCAATATATGATCCAAAGAGGTGTAGATAAAGGAGTGAAGGAATAAGTGAAGGAGGCCATCATTAGGCTGGAAAAAAAACAAACCCCAGACCTATCAGAGAGATAGCAGAAACTTTCGGAGTGGCCAAATAAACAATTTGTTACGTTCTTAAAAAGAAGGTGTGCGCTGGTGAGCTCATCAAAGGCCTGGAGGATCACAGAAGACAGCTAGTGGATGATCACAGATTCCTTTCCTTGTGGAAGAAAAACCACTTCACAACATCTAGCCGAGTCAAGAACACTCTGGAGGAGGTAGGCGTATCATCGTCAACGCCTACAATCAAGAAACGCCTTCGTGAATGTCAATACAGACGATTTACCTCAAGATGCAAACTTTTTAGATTAGACTTTTCTAATAAACCTCTAAAAAAAAAAAAAATCTAACCAGTTCTGGTGCATGATTAACTTGTAGCAGCATGATGAGAAGAGAAGAGTACGGAGAAGGAAAGGACGGGCTCATGATCCAAAGCATACCACATCATCTATCAAACCTGGTGGAGGAGTGTTACGGCATGGGCGTGTACGGCTGCCGGTGGAACTGTGTCACTGGTGTTTATAGAGGATGTGACTGCCGATAGAAGGAGCAGGACGAATTCTGAAGCGTATAGTTATATTTTTTTTTGCTCAGATTCTGTCAAGTGTTTCACAGTACAGATGGATAATGACCCAAAACACACTGCGAATGCAACCCAAGAGCTTCTCAAGGCAAAGAAATGAAATGTTCTTAAATGCCCGATGACCTCAACCCAATTGAGCAAGCTTTATACTTACAGAAGACAAAACTGACGGCAGAAAGACCCACAAACCAGCAGCGACTGAAGGCAGCTACGGTACAGTACAGGCCTGGCAAAGCATCTCAAGAGAGGAAACTCAGCATTTGTTAATGTCCATGGGTTCCAGACTTCAGGCAGTCATTGACTGCAACACATTTGTATCCAAGTTTTACACACAATCCTAATACTTTTCGATTGTCAGCTTGTCCAATTACTTTTGAGTCTGTGAAAATAGAGGGACACTCTTTCAATTTCAAATCCATTGCGGTGGTGTACAGAGGCAAAGTTACAAAAATCGTCCCTGTCCAAATACATATGGACCTGACTGTATATGTGAGTGCACGTAATATACGGTGTATATGTATGCGATCGTTAGTGTCACGGTTTTTTGTTTTGTTTTGTTTTTTTAAGTAAGATTTAAAATGCAGGACTAAATAAAGGGAAAAAAAATCTATATTATGAAAATTAGATTAAACACCCATGTGTACATACCTATGATCCGTACACATTTAAAGTGGTCTTCATGTATATATTAACTGTAAAATTGACTTGATAAAGAGTTCAGTGGTATACAGTTGACACGTGAGGTCAACTTCATGTACTCACACGCAGCATTTAAACTGAAAATTGGATTAATGGATTAAATGGATTAAAGCAACCATAATCCTATTTACACCATCTTGGATCTGAGGTCATTATTTTGGATCTTTTCCCTTCATGTGTGTTCAGCATTCACTAAATACAAGTAATTAAGAATGTTATGACGTACCGGCATGATCCTATACTGAGATACATAAATGAAAATGAAGTTGGTGGGCAGATAACGAAGTTTAGCATACTCGTCTACCTTTAACGCTGATAGAAGACTGAAAGTCAAACAAGACTTTGTCCAAATTCCCATTTGAATTCCAGTAGTGCACAGGAAAGTGTACGAGTCCTACCCAAACCTTACAGTAGTTTTCAGCAACAGCTGCGCTGGCCATTCCTCTCCTCTTTCTCACTTACTCGGTCTCTCACTCTTCCATCACCTGTTTCTCACCATCTGGGTACGTTGGGTTTTGTGCAGTGTGTGACGGATTACAGCCGATGTCAAAATCTCACTTGCACTTGGAGCTACTGTTACAGAAGAAGGGGTGGACAAATGATAACTTCATTAGTTAGCCCTCTGGAGTAGTGAAAGCTAAAGTTTGTTGTTCGGTCCCATGTTTTCTGGTGCCTAGAAACCTCATCGATAAGGCTCAAAAGAGGTAACTAAGACTGTCAGATTACAGCAGCGAGCAAGAAATATTCTATATTCAGTAAATATTCAGTAAAAATAATCTATAAAATATATATATTCTAGTCGGGGGGTATGGCTTAGTGGTTAGCACATTCGCCTCATGCCTCCAGGGTGGGGGGTTCGATTCCCACCGTGGCCCTGTGTGTGCGGAGTTTGCATACCCGGGGTTTCCTCTGGGTACTCCGGTTTCCTCCCCCAGTCCAAAGACATGTGTGGTAGGCTGATTGGTGTGTCCAAAGTGTCCGTAGTGTATGAATGGGTGTGTGAGTGTGTATGTGATTGTGCGATGGATTGGCACCCTGTCCAGGGTGTACCCCGCCTTGTGCCCCATGCTCCCTGGGATAGGCTCCAGGTTCCCCGTGACCCTGAAAAGGATAAAGCAGTATAGAAGATGGATGGATGGATATATATATATATATATATATATATATATATATATATATATGTGTGTGTGTGTGTGTGTGTAGGCTGATTGGCATTTCCAAATTGTCTGTAGTGCGTGAATGTGTGTGCGATTGTGCCATGCGATGGGTTGGCACCCCGTCCAGTGTGTCCCCAGCCTTGTGCCCCGAGTCCTCTGGGACAGGATCCAGGCTCTCCGCGAGCCTGTGTAGGATAAGCAGTGTGAAAAATGGATCGATGAATGAATAATTATAGTCAATATAGTATCTTCTGTTCCTTTATGCACTTCAATTATTGATCATGTGAAAGTTAACGTCACCGCTTCACTGAGATATGTGATTCAATTTCACAGATTTCCCATTGGTTTGATGTTCTGCTGCTCCTTAAAAGTGTTTACAATTGTCAAAATCCACGACAGCATGGTTTCCGAGCCCCAGACCTCAGGAGCGAGCAGATGTCCATGTTTCGGTTACATCTGAGCTCCTAACACACATGAATCAAGTGACTAGTGTCATGTAGGTCATGATAGAACCAAAATATTGGCCATCTGGTACCCCTGAGGGCATGCAGCTTCTGAACATGCTTGTGCTCTCTGATTGGCTATTCTCACACTGCCACTGAACTCCAGCAAATCGGAAACGATCATTCTGACTCGGTCACCTGTGATTGGTTGTTGTGTGCAGGTACTCATTTCAGCAGGCACCAGCACAGCCATGCTACATCCTGCCGACATTTCCACCTGGCCACACCCCTTCCTACTGAGTTCCCGCCAACCGGCCTTGCGGCCCCACAGTACCAGGAAGTCCCACCCACTTTCCTACCTCAGGCCTTACAGCAGCAATACCTCATACAGCAGCAGCTACTGCAGCGCAGGTACACACACCACCGTAGCAACCCCTTATACAAAGCTACAGTAGTGCACAGGCACATAGTGTATACACACACACACACACACACACATAGAACAGCAGCTCAGGTATGCACATATTTACAGTAGAAAAATACATAGTCTTGTCACATTATATCACATAATATTAAAGATGGCTTTTTTATTTATTTATTTTTTTATGACAGACGTACACAAGAGCGTGTTCCTCTCAACACACACCGGTTACGCCCGGGATATGATTATTCCCCTCCCATGCACATTCCTCAGCCAATCACACAACAGCCCAGATACCTAGCCGAGGGCACAGACTGGTGAGTTTTCGACACATGCACACACACATTCAGACATGCGTATACATACGTATGAGTACTGTTGAGTGAGGGGCACTGATCAGCACTCGCTGCCTCTAACGCTCGTCACGGACGTTATGTCTTTGTGTCAGGGACCTGAGCGTGGACGCGGGTTTGTCACATCAGTACTCGCTGCAGCAGATCCCGCAGCCCTACCAGCACTACTTAGCCTCTCCCAGAATGCACCACTTCCCCCGGAATACTTCGTCTACGCAAGTGGTGAGTACTAAAGTGTGTGTGTGTGTGTAAGAGAAAGGCAAGTGGGAGTAAAAGAGCACGACTATTTCATTATGGGGAAAATGTCCGAGCGTCCGCGGAGCGTCTTTTACCAGCAGACACTGTCAAAAAGCAGTTTTACAGAAATCCAGGTGTAGAATCGGCTCCTTATTGAGCAATCCAACGTCCAACAGGGGCAAGAAAACAAACTCAGGGGAGCCCATCCTCTTCTGGGTGACACTAGATGGGATTATAGATCATTGTTGTTCCTCAACTGTTTACTGTGTTGAACGTATGTTCATTAGGAGCGTCTTAATCTTTATAATTACGGTATCAGCTCTTAGGTACAAGGCTCGCGTATCCAATGAACACGGACAAGATTCTAGCCATAAAGTGTTTTTGGGGCGTACAATTGTTAGGGTGTTCATACAGAAACATATTCACAGCAGCAGAACGTGAGTCACGAGTACTCACAAGCGGAAGCTCCAAGCAGAAAGAAAGACTTTATCTGTCACATATAGATTACAGTACAGCGTCATTCGGCACCCGTGGAGTATAGTGAATTAAGGGCCTTGCTCAAGGGCCCAACAGTGGCACCTTGGTAGCGCTGATGAGTACCTCAAAGCCACCGAGACACGACTATGACATGTGACAGTAACTATGTGCCGTGGCTATTTCTCTATCGGTTATCCGTGAACTGTACTCGTGTGTGCAGGTTGTCCACGAGGTAAGGAATTATCCGTATCCCCAGCTGCACCTACTGGCTCTGCAGAGTTTAAGCCCCAGCCGACATGCTTCCGCTGTACGGGAGAGTTATGAGGTAACGCACGTACGCATGCACCTCGTGTGACACACTAATCAAAATGACCACGTTTAAAGCAGCACATGCTGATACTCGTGTGCGTTAGGAATTGCTTCAGCTGGAGGATCGTTTGGGCAGCGTGAGCCGAGGAGCCATCCAGACCACCATTGAGAGGTTTACCTTCCCTCACAAGTATAAGAAGGTATACGCACACACACATACATGCGCATGTACACACTTTGCAAATAAATGAAGAAATACACATAAATCGACAACTCTTCCCATATTGTCCATCATCTTTTAACTATATTATTGTGTTCGCAGCGGAAGCCGTTGGACATGAAGCTGTGTGATGATGAGGAGTCCGACTTGGATGAGAAATGCACCATCTGTCTGTCCATGCTGGAGGATGGCGAGGACGTCAGGTATGAAGTACACTCTCGAGAGTGCAAACTACCTAACTCTCTCTTTTATTTATATATATATATATATATATATATAGAGAGAGAGAGAGAGAGAGAGAGAGAGATTTGATGTCATTTGTCAGTGCACATCTCAGACACCATGCCTTTTTGTCTAGCCTTCTCTTGCCCAAGCCGGCTGCTCAATCAGTTGTTTATTTACTTTTTTTAAGACATCCAATCAAATTCACATCAGTGTCAAACAAAACTGCACACAGCCACGCTAATTGGTCTTGCGTTAATTGGCACAGTGCACACCACCTGCGACCTGTTCCATTTTAATTACAGCTTCTCTTCAGCACTGCAGGAATACGTTTCACTCCCCAAAGAGCTAGGCTTGACTCAGACGATTTTGAAAACCAGCTGCTGCTTGAGTTAAACAAAGTTTTCTAACTTTTGAGCAAAGTGTTCGGTTTTGAGAAGTTACGTTTATTTACGTTTTCCTCTTGAATGCTTCAGTGCGTTTAAAGGTCGATACGATCTGACTTTCACTTTTTACTTAAGATCTTGGATCTTCTCACATTCTTCTCTCTCTCTCTCTCTCTCTCTAGGCGATTACCCTGCATGCACCTCTTTCATCAGGTGTGTGTGGATCAGTGGTTGGCCACCAGCAGGAAGTGTCCCATATGCAGAGTGGACATCCAGACACAGCTCACACCTGAGAGCTGAAACACACACACACACACACACACACACACACACACACACACACACACACACTGACTCAGTTCACATTTAGGAATTGAAGCATATAGACATACAAACACAGCTCAGAAATGAGCTCAGGAACACAAACCTCATGCCAACAGTTTAAAGACATCTACTCAGATACAAAACCCATTTATACTCATGCCATCAATAAGTCAAAGGTAGACACACACACACACACACACACACACACACACACACATACACAGACTCTCTCTCTAGTGTACATAGTGGCCTACACTACATTCTCTGCCTATATACACAGGGTCAGCTCTCTCTCTCTCTCTCTCTCTCTCTCTCTCTCTCTCTCTCTCTCTCTCTAACACACACACTCATACCTACACTTTACTGAGACAATTCAGACTCTGTTACTGTTCTCTGTCATGCACACACAGGTGTTAGAGTAATGTAAGGATGATATTAAGAGTAACCTGTCTGTGTGTGTGTGTGTGTGTGTGTGTGTGTGTGTATTAGTAGCATCTGTGTGTGTGTGTGTGTGTGTGTTTGTGTAATTCTAAAGCCATGCCCCTAATGAAAGACTTTATACAAGCTCTAGTCAGGGTCTGCAAGACTCCGAGCTTGCAGACAACACACACATATGCTTAACTGCTGCTCGGGAGCAGGTGTGTGCGCATTTCTTTCATGCTGCAGCTATTTCAGTAGTGTGTATGTGTGGAGACTACATACCTTGTGTGTGTGTGTGTGTGTGTGTGTGTGTGCTTCAATGTGGAGGATCATAGACATTAGTTAGCTGTGCACTAACATTCTTATAGAAAAGCCAAAATTACACACACACACACACACACAGGAAAAAAAAAAGAAAGCAAAATAATAATAATAATAATAATAATAATAAAATAACAGAAGCATCTGTCAGAATTTATTTAAATGAGGGTGGGGCAGAACACAAAGGTCTCCAATCCAAGAAGTTAGGAGACAAGGGGAGATTGTGATTGGTGGGTGTGTAGATAGGGGATGGGGCTCTCCAGTGTAGTAGCTGCATGCCTCTGTGTTTGGGCTGTTCTGTAATTGTATGCGTGTGTGTGTATGCGCGCGTGTGTGTGTGTGTGTGTGTGTGTGTGAAAAATAATTCTGCATGAGTGTAAATTAGCCCCTTTAAGCTGTGATGATCTGTAACACTAGCAGACTGATGTAGCGTGTGAGTGTGTGTGTGTGTGCGTGTGTGTGTGTGTGTGTGTGTGTGTGTGTGTGTGTGAAACCCTGCCATGATCTTTGACCCAAAATGCCTACTGAAGAAGCACATGCGAGCGTAGCTACAGCGCCCAGCCTCTCTCTGGTGCTTTATTGCCATGGTTACACTATTTATTATTGGTATTTAAACATGCAGTGTTTTGATGGGGGAGGGGGGAGAGGGGAGGGGCGGCAGAGCTTGTACATTAAACTGTGTGTGTTTTTGTTTTGTGCGTGACGGGTCTCCCCTCGTGGTCGCTATGCTGGTTGCTATGTTGGTCGCTATGCTGTATTGCTAGAACAACTGTTTTAGAATGTGCTGTGATGGAGGAGCATCCACCAATTGCATGCAAGCAAGGGGACGGAACAAGGATGGAGGGTCGTTCGCTACTTTTATTTCCGTATCGCTTCTCTCTTTAACTCTGGACATTTCCATCGACCGAAACCGGCACGGTGCACGAGCACCACCTCGTCGGTCCTCGGTTTGATCCCGATCTTGGACTGCCGACTGTATGGCGTGTCGCATGTTCTCCCCGTGTTTACACCGGCTTTCTTCCAGATTCTCTGGTTTCCTCCCACCTTCCCAAAACATTCCGGTCGGTGGATTGGCTATACTAAATTGCATGAGTATGTGAATGTGTGTGCACGGTGCCTGGCGATGGACTGGTGGGTGTCCCGTGCAGGGCGTATTCCAGCCTCATTCACACCTCGGTGTACCTGGGACGGGCTCAGGATCCACCGACACTGACCAGAATAAAATAGCTAGTAAGGAATGGATAAATGAGCAACGTTTAATGATTATTTTTAAATTGTAGTCCAGTTTTTTACTCTTATGTAACAGGACAACCAATTTAAAAAAAAAAGCAGAAATACTGTAACTACACGCTCCACTTGATCCCGAAACTCACGCCTCTCACTTAGTTCAACTCGAACAGATCCATGACGGAGATATCGTCCATGCAACATAAATGTCCTTCACACTAATCCTCCTCTTTCTTTCTTTTTGTTTGGGTTTTTTTTTTTTTACACAAAAGTGCTTCCCAAAAACTCAAATTTTCTTGCTGCCAAGGAGGTTTTCCTTTGAACTCGATCCCTTCCTCTCCAGCCTCGCTTCCTGTGTGCTGATTGGTGGATGTTGGCTCGTGTTGATAGTTTACACAGGGTTTTGTCCGTTGAAATGCCTTAAGTATTTAACAATCATAATTTATTACTAACTGTAGATATTGTGGGTACATATTTAATTTTGTATAGTTTTTTTTTTTTTGTTTGTTTGTTTGGTTTATTTTGTTGTGAACCATATATATATATTATTTTTTTTTAATTTATTTAGAGAAAACACATAAATGGAGTAAGACTCTTACCTCATGTTTGAGTTGGTTTTGCAGGAATGCTTTTCGCATGCGGGTGGTCGTGTTTGTGCGTGTTTCTTCCTTGGTGCTGTGACCTCACTGACATTCCGCTTGCTGACTGACCATATGCGGTGGCGGAGTGCGAGTGCTCTGGGTTTTGAGTCGCTGTCCTGTTTGCACTCTTAGTTTTCTCGGGGCCACCCTCTCACTGGCATATTTCCTACCACTCTGGCAATCTCCATGATATTTACCTCTAATTGTCTCGCTCTCTTTTTCTTGATCGTGTTTTCTTCTCACTCTGTCGCTCTCTTCCTGTCCTCGCATTTCCTCGTTTTCTCAAGCTCTTTCTCTTCTTATTTCTCTCTCTTCTGTTCTTTCTGCCTCACATTCTTGCACTATCTTCACCGGTCCATGCTTTTGCTTTTCCTCCTCGAGCAACTCCTTTCTCAGAGGCATTCTGACAACCCCTATCTCTCTTTCTCTTTGTCTTTTTCTCTCGCTCTGCCAGAGGACATCAGCATTCTGTAGTGCAGGGTCAGGATTAACATTAAAAGCACAAATGATTTTTTTTTTTTTAAAAACTGCATGTTTTACTCAGGTTTGAATATATTACACAACAGAAGTAGAAATGTACAATTAAAATAAAAAAGCACAGATATTCTACTACTAATATTTCAGAGGATTCATTTTTTTTTTTTTTTTTTTTTTTTTTTTTTGCTGCTGCTTGCATCGAATAAGAAAAGAAAAAATTCCAGAAGGTGCCAGTGACAGGGGTGCCACATGCTGTCCAGCTGTGGGTGGTGTTTCTTTTCTTTCTTTCTTTTTTTTTTTTTTTTTCCTTTTTTTTTACTAGAGGATTTTCTAGCAGAAAAAAAAAAAAAAATTAGAATTCGATTATTTATCATTCATATTAAAGCAATAGCGCCTCCTGCTGAAGAGACTGCTGTTAGATGTCTGGTCAAGTAAAAAGCTCTGCGTGAAATTATCTTTTGGTGGAATTTTTGTACCTTATTTATTACTACTACTAATAATGATTTTAAAAAGTCGCATCGCTAAACCCAAACTGTTTTGTTTGTTGTTTGTTTTTGGTTTTGTTTTTCTTTAAAAGCTTGTACATTATCCTTTTTGTATGTGCTCTTTTTTTATAATAAAACTTGAAAATTTCAAAAAAAAAACAAAAAAAAACAGTCTACTGTCAGTAATTATACAGTGGGGTCCAACAGTGAGAGACCACATTGAAAATAAACCGTAGTGTTAAATAGACAGAAGGGTTTAGTATTTTTGACATTTTAAAACGAAGAAAATAAATACTCAGGATTCTGCACTATTTCTAGATCCCCATTTATGCAAATTAGAAGCATTTTCCTTAGTGGTCTCAGATTTTTGGACCCAGGGGATGTCCAGATGAGACACTTGCGTCCCTAAAATGATCCGTACAAACACACTGAGCACGTGATCTCGTCCATCTACAGCTTCCCGGGGGTTCTGACAACCGCTACATGAGAGTGAGTCTTGTAGGATGGCTCAATTACCCAGTCCGTTTATTGTGAAAGAACAAACGGTCCATTATTTGAAGGGTAAACCAACTCCAGCCCTAGAGTGCTAGCAGTATCTAACCAGAGACATGCTAGTAGGTTCCATGGCATGGAATGTGTTGAGCCCAGTGGGGAGAATGAAGGATGAACGGGGAGAAAAATTTACTCCAGTCCAGTACTACTACTATCAGTACTGAAAATACGTGGCATAGTTACAGGAGGTCCACTCAGCCATGCATATGGAATGTAGTCATAGGGCTGCTGGTCAGCTCGATGGCATAAGATGGAGGATATAGCCCTTGAAGAGAGTACTGCTTACTCCGTTTGAAGATAACTGGTAAACAGCACAGTGATTCACAGCTAATAAGGCTATTGCTCAGGGAAACATAATGGGTTAAAGCTCACTCAAAGCTACAGGGTGTCTTTGATTTCCATAGCATTTCACAAGAAAAACACTTGTAATGTTTAAGCAAAATAAATAAAAATACACTCCCTGTTGCAGAAAAGATTAGAGGAGGCGATCGTTAACCTTGAAGGACTTGCTAGCTGTAGCTCTGACTGCAGTAACAGGCTGATAAGCCAATAGTTTCATATGGTGTAAGTCCGGTCTGACATGTGCAAGAATAGGAAAGATGGCTGTATGACAGTGGTATTTATTGCGAATAATGCATCACTTTATGACCTTGCTGACATACGCACACACACACACAAACACACAAGAAGGTATCCAGGTGAAATACAACGACTGTTCTTTAATATAACTTTTTTTATATATACTCACTACTGCACAAAGACAAACAAAAACTTACAAATGTAGGTATACTATATGTCCAAAATCTTGTGGACACTAATGATCACACCCATATATGGGCATTCCCCAAACTGTTGCCACAAACTTGGAAACACACAATTGTATAGGATGTCTTTGAACGGTATGCTGCAGCGTTACAATTTCCCTGACCAGTGCCTGCGGCTGAATAGGCAAATCCCCACAGCGGAATGGGATCGTGAATGGCATGATCAAAAAGCATATATGGTGTGATGGTGAGGTGTCCACAAACTTTTGGCCATGTAGTGTATTTATAGATACAGAAACATCAAATGTACACACATAGTTACATACTCTATTGTTGTATCTGTTCAACATGTTGTGTGTATTTATGTTCTGTCACGGCACGGCATGCTGTCCTACTCCTCTACGATCGCGCCCCTAATCACAGATCGAGGACTGAATTTTTGAAAAACGATTTGAAAATGTCATTTATTTGTGCATACTTGTGTAAATACTTCTCAAGGCTATATTAGATATGAACATTTAAATGGAGATATTTACCCTTTTGTATCGTTTCCACTGAGAAAATTGACACCGTTCAGGTAAGTCATGGCCTTGCACACTACCAAACTATAATAGGTTTGTAACATGCTGCAGTGCCGCCCTCTTCCCTTGCCCAAATCTCTCCAGGCCATGCCCATCAGTTCTCCGTCCACTGAGGCTGAGGTGAACAGGAAGTTATAGCAGCAGGGGTTATAGCGCACGTGACGTTCTCCAGAAAAGCGTGCGCTATGAGTAGCCACAACGCCCGCTGCTCTTGCGCACAGTCCGATCAAGACATCTGATGGGAGAGCCAGAGCTACATCCTTAGAGGCCACGTAAACTTTACGCACTACGTCCTGCGACATCAGGAAGGCAGGGCCAGAGCAGTAATCGGGGAAAGACCGGTCTGGATAGAGGTGGAAGGAGACATAGTGGGGTTTGTTATAATTTCGTTCAGGTGAAGCATTATGAATGACCCTGCCCAGGTACAGGTCGTCAGGGTGGGTACGGAGCGTAAGCAAGTAGGTGCCAAGTGCTGGAACGTTTAAAAAAACCGAATCCTCTGTCAAAACCACAAATCGGGCTTGCGGACAGAAAAGCAGAACCCAACGCAGAGCTAGCTTGACCTGGCCCCAGTGATCTCGTGACAAAGGCCCTTCGCACTGTACCATGTCGCCATAACGGACAGACTCTTCCCGCACCACCTGATGCTCTGTCTCCACGGAGGATGGATTTAGAAAGAACAGCGTCCGTACTGCCACGTCCTGCACCAAAGTCTGATTGGCCCACGAGCTTCTGATTGCCTCTCGCTGGCTGGCATTATCTGGGTCACTGAACACAATAGTGAGGAAAAGGAGGTCTTGGTGATTAAAACAGGGCTTGGAGCTAATTGGGTAAATCTGTGAGGAGTTGGGCAAGGTATTGCTCAGATCCAGCTTGCGTGCACGCTCACGGAGCTCAAGTACAGCACGGTCGGTATAAGCTGCTGGAGAAGACTGGAGCAGGAACTCTTCCACGATGTCACCACCGAACAACAGCGCGTGGAACAGCACAACATTACAGAGCAGGAAACACCACTGATGGGTGTGCAGCCTGAACACACAGACCTGAGAGGACAGAGAGCAGTTATTTCTGTATTCGTTTAGACGTTCTTTATAGTTCATAAAAAGAGAACTAAAAGTCTGAGAACTAAAACTGACGGAAGATCAAGAGATAAGAGAGAAACGCCACATTTACCTACAAATCAGAACCTCAAAACATGAGAAAGAGAAGAAAATCTGAAAAATTGGGCATTGTATTGTTAGTAATGTATTCTGTTACAATATATAAATAGGAACTTATTCATAATACATTTAGAATGCTTCTGGAAAGAAAAGAAAGAAGAAAAAAAAGCTGTGCTCTGACATCGTTGTACACGTGCCACCATACTGCACTTATAATTCGTAGTACGATTCGTCCTGTAAAAGGGACAGGTGTAGATCAGCGTGTAAGGCGTTGGATTACTGCTCGGAAGGTTGCGAGTTCAAATCCCAGCACCACTGAGGTGTCGCAGCTGGGCCCTTGAGCAAGGCCCCTAATCCTCGAGTTCTCGCATGTATAAATGAGATCGATGTAAGTCGCTCTGGATAAGGGTTAAATATGATGTAATTTTAATACAGACGCTGTTCCTCAGCGTTAACGATCTGCCGTTTTCGTTCTTTCTGCTGGGTGGCGAATATGCTAACACAATTTTCCTCTTTACGTCGACTCGCCAGGTATCAACGTGAACGCACTAGGAATCAAGCTGTTTAAACAAACTGTATCGTTAATACATCTGGATGATCTATGACTTGTACAGAGAGAAAAAAAAAAAAAAGATCAATACCGGTGCAGTATATGCAGTATATCACTTTGCTTTGAACTCAGAATAATATGCTTATCAGAAACAAATAAAACAAACAAATTAGACGAATAAAGCAATAAGTACCTAATACCTACTCAAGTATTCTAAACAATGAATTAGACGAGTGTGAGAATCCATCTCACTGACTGAAGATATCGGATCGATACGCGGATGGAAGTAATGTTAACCTCACGCCAAAACAAACGGAGCACAAAGTGACACCGAACCGAACCGAACCGAACCGAGCCGAGCCGAAGAGAACAGAATTTCCAAAAATTCTGAAAACTACCTTTTCACAGTGCATCACGATCGGAATACAGATTTGTCAGTTTTGCATTCTCATTGTGTAGTAATTGTATTCTGTTACAGCCTAACCCCGAGAAAGGCCAAAATGAATAGGAAACACATGAGTGTTGGAAGATGGCTCCAAAGAAAGCTCTAGAGTTAGTGAGATGAAAGGAACAAGTTTGATAAGGTTTTCCTCACCCTCATGATATCCCATGAAGAAATACTTTCTCCTGTGTCTCTGTTGCTTCGTGACCTTCTTGGGCTGTCTACCTGTTCAATAGTGTGTGTGTGTGTGTGTGTGCACATATATGTGTGTGTGAGCACATACACATTCAGCATTCAGCTGAGCCCTGTTTCCATGTAAGCTAACACCAGACCGGTTACACTATACCGTTCTGGATACGGAAAGGACAGGTAGCTCCGAGTCATTAATGAATTAATGAGGGTTTAATACAGCTGCGTTAACAGCGGATCGCTCCGTGAGGCAGTTTGTCACAGTGGGACGTCATAACTTGTTTCAGAGTATCAACGTAATTTGACTTACATGCAGTGAGCTCAACATATGGCACTTATAACTCAGAGTAGGATTAGTCCTTGTAATTACAGGGTTATGAGGAACAGAAAAAAGCTGCTTCTTCAATAAGATGGCACTGACATGTTAACAGTTTAATTTTAACGGCATTTCACTATTTTCCCAAAGCAGCGTTGAAAATGTTTTTATTAGACATTTCACCTAATACCATTCCAAGACATCACCAGCATTGAATTTAAAAAGAAAAACAAAACTGTCCACCATTCATTCATTCATTCATTCATTCATTCATTCATTCAGCCTCTATGTAAAATAATCAAAACAATTTTTAAAAATTATTATTGCAGTTACTATTTTCCACTTTATTTAAGTGTAAGATTTTGAAATCTCTCTCTCTCTCTCTCTCTCTCTCTCTCTCTCTCTCTCTCTCTCTCTCTCTCTCTGCAAAATGCATTTGTGAGCTAGTTGTGAAAGAACGTTTCATAATGTGAATTGTGCTGTGTCCTTCTCCACTGTCCAGACAAATCTGAAGGCTATGAGAGACAAGTAATATACGTTCAACTGGAATTGAGGGGTGAGCCATTTGAGAGCCAGTCCTGACTGAGTGTGAATGTGTTGAAGGAGAGAGAGAGAGAGAGAGTAGTTAAGTAATGTCACAACCTGAAGAGTTGGAACAATACAATGACAAAGTAAGTTCAGTTGATAAGTACATTGTGTGGGTGATTCAGTGAGCGTTTGTATGTAAGTGTGTGTGTGTGTGTGTGTGTGTGTGTGTGTGTGTGTGTGTGTGTGTGTGTGCTGAACAGTGCCATCTGCTAAATCCAAGGTAAAAATTATTTTCAAAGTTTCCCATTTTGAAAACATTTAGCTTTGAGTCATGGTGTATAAGTGACATCTAAGATGTGTACAAAGGGTTATTATTATTATTATTATTATTATTATTATTATTATTATTATTATTATTATTATTATTATGTGGGGAAGAATGTACTTTTTAAACTGCTTGCAAGCTGACTCACCGGTTTCCTATTCCCAGTATAGTTTCATTACCTATGCTATGTAATAATGACTCAGATACCTGATTTAGTTCACTATAAATCCAGTACAGACGCTTTTGTGAGTCAGATCCTAAGTGCGTTTACAAGTGAGCTGAGTGTAAATGTATAAACCCACTGCATAGGGTATACTGTACACTGTAATACTGACTGTTACATTTAGAAATAGTGAATAAAAATATAATAAAGGTGTATTATAGATATAATAAAGATATAATAAAGGTGTATTATAGATATAATAAAGATATAATAAAGGTGTATTATTGATATAATGAAGGTGTATTATAGATATAACAAAAGATATAATAAAGGTGTATTATTGATATAATGAAGGTGTATTATAGATATAATAAAGATATAATAAAGGTGTATTATAGATATAATGAAGGTGTATTATAGATATAATAAAGATATAATAAAGGTGTATTATTGATATAATGAAGGTGTATTATAGATATAATAAAGATATAATAAAGGTGTATTATTGATATAATGAGGGTGTATTATAGATATAATAAAGATATAATAAAGGTGTATTATTGATATAATAAAGATATAATAAAGGTGTATTATAGATATAATAAAGATATAATAAAGGTGTATTATTGATATAATAAAGATATAATAAAGGTGTATTATTGATATAATGAAGGTGTATTATAGATATAATAAAGATATAATAAAGGTGTATTATTGATATAATAAAGATATAATAAAGGTGTATTATTGATATAATGCAGGTGTATTATATAGGCTACAGAACAGGAAAAGACTGCGCACTTGCTGAGGCACTTTTCCCCCCCAGACGCAGCTTATGTAATACATTGTGACTGACTGAACGAAACAAGTCGAGTCTGTCCGCAAGATGGCGCTCTTTGTCGCTAATTAACATCACAGGTTAAACCCCATTGATTCTACTAAATAGTGTCCTAAATGTAGTTGGGTTATAGGAAGTGTAGAACTGATCGGGATTGCGTCTGCGCTCGTGCTTTATGATCAGAACGGGATTCCCGTTCAACGCGACTCGAGTCGTGTATTAACTACAGGCGATTGAATAAAGATCAAGGCGCCGTTTTTTTGTTTTTGTTTTTGTTTTTTGTTTTTTGGACCGAACAGACTCCGTATCAAGTTAAGATGATGTAAAAGTATTTGAATCTCGCGAGGAGACGCTCTGTGCCGCGCGCGCAGCTTTCCGCGTGCGCTAACTGCAGACACGCACGGGAGCTGGAGAAACCGGCCATGCGCGGCGCGTGCTACACCAACCGCACGTTCGTGGACGACGATGGGCGCGCAGCGCGAGACGCACCGGCACCGAGGTACCGCGCGCTCCACGACCCCACTACACCCCTCCCTCACCCCGTCTGTCACCAAGTTATTTTTAAAAAAAAAAAAAAGAAAAAAAAACAAAGAACATATTTCTGAAAACCAATGAATTTATTTATACATACATATGTGCTTTTTTCTTGCCATTAGAGAAAAAGTCGGTGTGTGTGTGTGTGTGTGTGTTTATATCTTGAGACCAAATGTCCCCGCAATGATAAGAATATCTTACATTATTATTATTATTATTATTATTATTATTATTATTATTGTTGTTGTTGTTGTTGTTGTTGTTGCTGTTTCTGTATTCTTTCTTTCTAACAGAAACTGCAGCTTTTATTTAAACACTAAAACAGCCAAAAATGTTTCCTTTTGGTTACTGAGCCCAGTGATCAGGTTTAGGTGGAGGCATAGCATTATTTACATGCATTAATAATTATGACAACAGAAGGTCCTCACAAGGATAGTAATTGTGAGGACCTTGTGTGTATGTATGTGACTGTCATAAGTGTCACTGGAACGATGTCTGTATATTGACGGTGTCGGTATTAATGGTACAAAACCACCGATACAGTGTACGGGTAATGCGATACCATGTAAGCTTACTGGTTAAAAATGCTAAAACTCTAAAAAAAAAAAAATCTCGCAGGTTACGGAGTTTGCGTACACATCCTGGATGCTTACCTTGCAAGTTCCTGTATTTTTGCTGTTCTCGCCGCTGCAGCCTTGAAACGCTTGAAATCTCTTTCCTCGTTCTCCTGATTTATTTCACGCGCACGTGACAAGTTCTGGTTCTGCAATCTTGGTTTGCTGTTTGCTAGATACACAGCCCCAGTTCCAAAAAAAAAAGTTGGGACGCTGTGTAAAATGGAAATACAACCGGAATGCAGTGATTTGCGAATCTCATAAACCCCGTATGTTATTCGCAATAGAACCTAGAAAACATATCAAATGTTTAAACTGAGGAAATTTTAAGAAGAAAAAAAAAAAAAAAAAAAAGGTAACTTTGAATTTGATGGCCGCAACACGTCTCAAAAAAGTCGGGACGGGGGCAACAAAAGGCTGGAAAAGTAAGTGTTAGTAAAAAGAAACAGCCGGAGGGTGATTGGGAACAGGTCCGTAAGATGACTACGTATAAAAATGCCTATCTTAGAGAGG
Source organism: Ictalurus furcatus (assembly GCF_023375685.1). Lineage (NCBI taxonomy): Eukaryota > Metazoa > Chordata > Actinopteri > Siluriformes > Ictaluridae > Ictalurus > Ictalurus furcatus. The sequence goes on from NC_071272.1 coordinate 1,386,329, forward strand.
CGGAGTCTTTCAGAAGGAAAGATGGGAGAGAGGTTCGCCGATCTGCGAAAAACTGCGTCGATAATTTGTGGAACCGTTTCAGAACAGTGTTCCTCAACGTAAAATTGCGAAGACTGTGAATATCTCATCATCTACAGTACGTAATATCGTCAAAAGATTAGATGAAAATCAATATTGCATGCCCGTGATCTTCTTTCAACTTTTTCGAGACGTTGCGGCCATCATGCTACGCAAACTTTCGCACTTGACTACATTAGCTACTCCACTCAGCAACTGTGACGCCTGCACAAAAATGCTATTTAAAAAATAAATGATTGCTATCACAGTCGCATTGAACGTTAACACTGAGACAGCGGGAATGGCCAACAGAAGAAAGGAGAGGTCAGAGAGAATGAGCAGGTAATGAATGACGGTCTACACCTGTGTGTTGTTAATGGCAGCACACTTACGTGCTTGTTATTCCTCAGTAAGCTGCTGATGCCCGAGAGAGACAGACGTCTGAGAACCTGAATGGAAGTTGACCTTATGACAAGCAGCTAAATTGCTTTTGTGTGTTTGTTCTGTCTTTTTCATTGCATTGGAACAGGCCATGCTGAAATATTCCCCCTTGTACCCCCAGGACTCTCCTATGTCTCATTTGCCACACAGCCACTTTGGGTGTCACATTATTTGGAAAAATTAGGCATATTGGTAACAGTTGTAGAAAGTAAAATTACAGAAAGTATCTTGGTAAATGGTCTGCACTTATATAGCGCTTTTTTAATCTTAGCGGTTCTACAAAGCGCTTTACACTGGTTCTCATTCACCCATACACACACCAGTGGTAGCAGAGCTGCCATGCAAGGCGCTAACTTGCCATCAGGAGCAACTTGGGGTTTAGCGTCTTGCCCAAGAACACTTCGGCATGTGGAGTCACGTGGGCCGGGAATCGAACCGCCAACCCTACGATCAGTGGACGACCCGCTCTACCACCTGATCCACAGCCGCACACAATCTTAATGTGCTAACTAGCTTCAGTTTATAATCCATTTTATACATACACAGTATTTACTGTTCAGAGATCAGTCGGCGGCTGAGTGAGGCACTGGATGAGATGTAAAGTTTTGTGTTAGCTTTTTGTTTTAAAACCGCCTCAACGTTACTGATAACGCTACGAGTATGAAAAAAATATGTTAAAAAGTACGAAAAAGTATTCAAAAATTTTTGTTAATCCAAGCCAAAAAAAATTGTTCCGTTTGTCTAACATGTACACACAAAAAATGTACAGTTGATAAATGAGGCCCTTTGCATGTAGTTTACCAACTTCTCTGTTTCCTGTTTGCTCCTTCTCTCAGTCTGACTTCCGACTGCTCCCAAATGCTCAGTGGGGTTGTGCTCAACGTTCAGGGACTGAAGATGGCCACCGGTGAACCCGATGTCCCACCCCTCCAGGGCCGTGCCCGCTTCCGAGAACTGTTGCTGGGTGACCAGCCGTGCCAAAGTGAGGACAGGTACGGCATCCTCATCGTCCGATAATTCAACAATGCGATAGTCAGATGACGGGAGAGGTAATGTACAGTTAACGGTTTTTCTCTCATAGTTTGCGAGGTTCACGCATAGCTATCGGCATTAAATCGCCGTCCTTGCTGAAGGTAGTGAAGTCCCAACCAAATTAGTTTCCAGCTCCTGTTCCTTAATGAGATAACGGTGTCTAGAATTTCTATAGGCAGCACTTTTATGTGGAGCCATAGCAGTGCAGTGCAGTCGTTCGTTTTTGTTGGCTCAAACACCATCCAAGCTGGGGTCACACTTGATTACGCTTCAGTTCAAATTGGTCCAATTAAAGCCTGCGGCCACAGCGGCCCTTTCCAGATAAGATTAAATGCAGAGTCCCCTGCAATAGATCAACACCTTCTTCTGTCTGAAGCACAAACTAGACATTTGAAGCAACGGGTTACCTTTAGTTACCTTCATCGGCCACCAAGAAATAAAAAGCTTTCTTTTTTCAGAGTGTTTTTTTTCTGTTAAATGCCACTTGACGTGAGCTATGGCTACCACCTGGGCGGCATGACGAGGCTTGTCACTCTCACACGTTTCCAAAGCGACATGGAGCTCACAGACTACATTAGCTACATATAGTTGACATACTAAATGAATGTTGCTTCGTTGCATCCCATATGCACTGTGGTGTGTTTGAGTGACTCTTGTCCTCAGTAAAGAATGAAATCAACGTGAGTACTATCTGGTATTGTCTGGGGGTGCACGCTCAGGATGTGTTATGAACTCTTATAAAGACTTTGACATATGGTCTCCCATTAATACTGAATGAAATTGCCATGTCGGTCCAGAAGGGGTAAATTTCTAGAGACCGTTGTGTGTGAAAATTCCGAGGAGATGAGCGGTTTCCGAAATGCTCAAACCGGACCTTCCGGTACCAACACCCATGCCACGATCGATGCCCCGGACATCACGCTTTTCCTTCGTTCTGATGTTTGACGTGAATAGTAACTGAAGCTCGTACCTGTATCTGCGTGATTCTTTGCATTGCGCTGCTACCACATGATTGACTGATTAGATAACTGCAGGAACATGCAGATGTACAGGTGTTCCTAATAAATTGGACGCTGTGTGTGTGTGTGTGTGTGTGTGTGTGTGTGTGTGTGTGTGTGGGCGTTTTTTCTGACAGAAATAGCCTAATGGAGACGGGCAACTTCCATCTCTGAAATGACTTATGGAAATGAAATGACACACACACACACACACACACACACACACACCAAACCACCTCCACACACTCTCATAAACTGTTTTAGAGTGACACCGTGCCATTCTCAAGTCCAACTGTATTGATGATCATTTTTACAGCGTATGTGCCATGTTGCTGTGGCAACCAGTGTGAACCACGGAATGCATGAGGCAGAGATGGAGAAGAGGAAAGAGAGAGAATGTGCGTTTTTTTTTTATTCTATATTTTATTCTACAGATTTTTGTCCAGGAAGTTGGAAATGGTTTTTATTTATTTATTTCTTTTTTACTTTCAACTATTCAGACACTGACTCTCTGGAATGCTAGTCAGTAAGTCCTGTGACAGCTCCTGCTGTTATGATCACACACACACACACACACACACGTGAAGCAGAGTGTGTGTATTTGTATGTGTGGGCGAGCTGTTCTGAAATCCTGCACTCCTCTGTGAGTCATTCCCTCCATAGCATTGTTACAGCAAGACATGATGGAGGTGAAGAGCGCCGTGGCACCCTGGGTTAACCCTGCTGCAGTCTCGTTCGGCAGTGATGCCGGGCAGAGGTAGTGATGAGCATGATATTCCCCTCTCTCCCACTCTCGGTCTTTTTCTCTCTGCCACCCTGACTATCTCTCCGTCAGCCGACGTCCTTCTTTCAATCTGGCAAAAGTCTCCTTCTTTAATTATCGCGCAGTTATCTCATTTGTTAACATTTCGGACGCCTCATTACCACAGTTAATGCGCTGCATCGGAACCTTTTCGACGAAGCTGCTTTCTCACGGTACCTAAAGTACATTTCACACTTCTGAACTGTCTGTCGGTGCAGTTTTTCTTAGTTTATGACATGAAGGGAATCCTTATCCAAAAAAAAAAACAACAACACGGTGTTCTTACAACATACAGACATTCTTTCGGATATTCCGTCTTACTTGTAAAAATATTTGCTCTGC
>NC_071272.1:1397500-1427500 GCF_023375685.1 Ictalurus furcatus
ATTAATCGCTAGTCAGACAAACCGGATTGTCTATTTTAGGAAAGTAAGTCTAATCACGTTTTCCAATTGGCTACTTGATGACAGCTGTCCAAACCAATAAGCGTTTAACACATCTGTGCCCGTGGATTTTTCGGTGTGCTCCTCTTTTTTCACAAGACAGAAGCATGAGTGTTCTTTAGCGAAAAGCTGACTGTGGAGCCCTGGTAAGCATGAGTCACTTGTGCTCAGGACACATAACAAGAAACAAACCCAGTGAAGAGTGCAGAGAGTAGGCTTACTGCTGACACTGAGGACGAACTCCAAAATGTCGTCCAGTCACCGTTAATTAACAAGCCGAATCATCTCGGACAAGCGTATCTGGAGCATCCGCAAGCAGCGGAATGAATTTGATGAAGGTATATGGAGTCGGAGTTGGCTGGGCTACTTATTGTCGTATCTGCTGTGTATTTTGAGGTACAAATGAAATATTCTCAAAGCATTGTACCCATGTTACAGAATAGTATTTTTGCAAAAATATCCCAAATATTCGTCAATGAGCCATGTCCACGCTTATTCAGCAGTTTCCCTAGACAACTACACCTAGTGCTATATAAGGGCAGTGGTGGCTTGGCGGTTAAGGCTCTGGGTGACTGATCAGAAGGGCGGGGGTTCAAGCCCCAGCACTGCCAAGCTGCCACTGTTGTGCCCTTGAGCAAGGCTCTTAACCCTCTCTACTCCAGGGGGCGCTGTATCACGTCTGACCCTGCGCTCTGACCCCGACTTCCTGACATGCTGGGGTATCACTGTGCACATGTGATTAATAAAGACTCATTACCATTATCCGAGATTAATTAACCAGTTGTTACATTTGCGTGTGTGTGTGTGTGTTAATCAGGGAAACATCTGGGAGCATATATTCCAGGTGGGATTCCTCCTGGAAATGTTAAATACCGTCCCCTTCATAATCACGGTAACCAGCTTTGATTGTCACAGCTCTCTTTAGAGATGAAAATAAATCATGACCTTCTGCAAACGTCCATGACGTGCTCCGGTCTCTGTTTGCAGATCTTCTGGCCGACTCTGAGGAACCTCTTTATCCCTGTTTTTCTCAACTGCTGGCTGGCCAAGCATGCTCTGGAGAGCATGATCGTAAGTGTGTGTGCCTCTGTGTGCTGCTTATTTCTTCTTTGTTTAAAAGTCAGAATAACTTTGTGTGTGTGTGTGTGTGTGTGTGTGTGTGTGTGCTATAATAGTATATCAACTAGCTATGATACACCTAGCACCATGACTACACCATGTCTAAGTATGTTTTACTGGTTTTATTTAAGCAAAAAAACTAAACTATTAATCACACTATTAACGTCGTGTGGGAGTTTTCACCGCATTGTGCGACGGGACACGTACACACACGGCAGCGCTCAATCGTTTGACGGCAAACAAGAGAGCACGGCTGCGTCCCAAACCGTGTACTTGCCTCCTATATAGCAGGAGAAATACGTGTAGGTAAATACGCGGTAGGAAAGTCTTCAATCCTAAGTCCATACCAAAGCATATCCTCATGCTAAGTCATGCTAATCAGGGACCAAGAATATTATCAAGCTGAAAGCCCTTCTAAGCGGGACTTTAGTACAGCAAAAATTAAAAACACAAATCTGAGTGTTTTTTTTTAACCAGATTAAATTAGTGCTAATTTAAGTGATTGGTGAAGAGACAGGTCCTTTAGTCTTCACTTAAATATAGTCAGGGACTCGACTGTTTGGAAAAGTTCATTCTACCAACAAAGTGCCAGGACAGAGAAGAGTCTTCATGCAAGTCTTCCTTAAGGGATATCCTTGAGGGATCGTGGGCCCAGCCGAGTCATGCTAGAGCCTCAAAGGGAGTGTGGTACCGAGCAGGTTTGATAAGTGCCTTCGGGTAAGTGTGGGCTGGTTCTATTTTTTACTTTGTAGGCAAGAACCGGTGTTTTAAATCTGACTCAGGCATCTACAAGAAGCCAGAGGACGGCGAGTAGCAATGGGATGATGTTGGAGAACCTAGGGAGATTGAAAACTAGTCTACAAGATGCATCCTGGATCAGTAGAAAGGGTCAGATGGCACACAGGGGACAGACATCGATAGTCTCAAGATGACAAGAGATTGAACAACCACACGAGTGGCCTCTGTGGAAAGAAATGGCCAGATGCTCCTGATGTTGTGAAGGAGAAACCTGCATGCCCGAGTCAGGTTAGAAGGATAGTTGATTGTCCAGAGCTATCCTGTGGTTCTATGTAGTGTCAGATGGTATGGTCTGAGAATTGTCCAGGGAAATCTCTGAGTATTAATATGGGGATGCATGTCCAGGTATTCACAGCAGCTCAGTCTAGCTAGGATTTATTTCCAGCTGATGAGCTGCCATCCATGACAAGAAGTCTGCCAGACATGCTGACAAGAGAAATGCGTTTCTTTTCTCATACCATCTGTCCACTGCTCTTTCTAAGTAAAATAGTTCTTAAACAATACCTGGGGCTGGTCACACTCTCTGACTTTATGTATCAAAAGAGGAGACAAGTGCAGAAAGCATTCTTTGCTGGAATTGTAATGGAAGGTGCATTTCATTCTACACTGTACCATCTGAAAAGTGGTACCAAGCCGAGTCTTTGTGGGTCGTAACTGTGTAGGTCTGACTAAGCTAGACAGTCAATTCTTCTTAAATCCCGGCTTCCGTATCCAGACAATGAAGCGACCATGAATGGTTTAGCACCATAATGCTGAACTTTGTCGTTTCGTTTTATCCTGTTTCTCTCGAAAGGTTTGCTGCAAAGTCCTTTTGTTATTGAGTAGGTACTCAATAGTGAATGGAAGAAGTCTTTCATGTGGTGTTGTGTTAATGATGTGCCCAGGCAAAAGTTCCCCAGGTGATATGTTGGTCACAGCATGTGAAGTAGCTCGGTACGTGTGTAGAAACTCATTCACTCCCTCACATTTGACTTGCTCGCAAAGGCCTTTACTGTCAGTGCTGGCGGTTTGTAGGAAGGTTTTAAACAGTGTCGAAACAACCGTACTTGTGGATAGTAAACATGACTACGTTGATATTTCACGCTCTTTTTACAGGACGACTTCAAACTGAGAGCCATTGTCAGTGATTACTGTAAGCAGTTGGTCGGTTGAACAACGTAGAAACAAACTTCAGTGGATTTGTAACAGCTATCTCTGACCATCTGTTATAATAAACATGGAGTGTCAAGGCAGTCACATGCAGCATTGTGGAAAGGTCTCATCAAATCAACTGCTATTTTCTCCCAGACATCAGGTGTGGGAACAGGCTGTGGTTGGGCATGTGTGATGTGCGATCTTATCATACTGGATGCATGTGGTGCAGGATTTAATGGCATCTTCCACCTGGGGATCCATGCCAGGTTATCGATACAAATCTGTCAGTGTGCAAAAGCTGCAGGTGTGATCACATGCTGAATTCCACGAATGATAGAAAAAAAAAACCAGGTAGTGTGAAAAGGCAGTATGCAGGCTTTTTGCACTGTATGAGCCAGCCTTTTAGAATGTAAACATGCTTTTTGCAGACATTTTCACTCATGCAGTTTGTCCAAATACAAATACAGAATGTCCAAATCATTCTCATGGCTGGATCAGGAAGGTGTCGCAAGGTAGCGATGGACTTTAACAGGAAACATGGCGAGCACATCACACGTGACCAAGTTGCCAAATTAATTAACAAATTCAAAAAGACTGGACGTGTTGCAGAATTCCACAAAAAGATCATCATACCTACGGTCCAGCATGGTGGAGGCAGTGTGATGGTGTGGGGATGCTTTGCTGCTTCAGGTCCCGGAACATTACGCCGTTATATTATTCAGTCCCTCCAGGATTTCGTGATTTTGCGATCACAGAAATTAATGTGAAATCGATCGAATATTCGGAGGAGGTTGTAATTTTTCAAAATTACCGTACGTTCTTTGCAGATTTGGGCCAAGACGCGTAATGTGACATCATCACGACACGCATTGAGCCAAAGCCCTGTGCGATTCTGTCACTTATCAGGAAGCTCTGGACTCCACTTCCCATCAGCCACTGCACTGCACTACATGTCACATGACCACCTGCACCTGATTCACGTTTTGGTTAATGAGCACTCATGTGTATATATAGCCATTGTCTGCACTGATTCACTGTCTTTCGTTGTCTTAGACCGCTGTGTTCCATGTTTCTTGATCTTGTTAGTTTATGTTTCAGTGTTTTGTTTCATGCCACAGTGTTTTGTCAAGTTGTCTTAGTATCTTTGTTTCTTAGTACGTTGTTTCAGTAAATGTTATTATCTGCACCTGCTTCTGGCTCAACCTCGAATTGTGACAGAACGAAAGACAGTGAATGAGTGCAGACAATGGCTATATATACACATGAGTGCTCATTAACCAAAACGTGAATCAGGTGCAGGTGGTCATGTGACATGTAGTGCAGTGCAGTGGCTGATGGGAAGTGGAGTCCAGAGCTTCCTGATACGTGACAGATTCAAACATGAGTATAGCTAAGAGGTCTCGTTTACCAACAAACATCACTGCGAATGACCGTGCGAAACAATTTCGTGCATTCGCAATTTTTCCAATTCAAGTAGTTTTCCGTAAAAAAAAAAGTGCCACGTTACGAGTTTCTTACCCATGGGATCTATAAATGTACATTTGCAGACTCTGGTGTTAGTTCATTATTAAACACAGTTAAAACTGACATTACCATCATCATTATCTTTAACTGTGTGTTTTGGCCACGTTGGTTTATAATGTACCGTCAAACACCATTGAGATTTCAGAGCTTCTGTGTTTCCGGCTGGTGACTATGAGTTTAAGAAAGACAAAAATGATTTGTAAAGTTTGGAACCCTCATATTTACAACAATTTACACATGACATGAATGATTTTTTTTTAAAAAATAGTACGTTTTTGTTTCAGAATGATTTACACCGAGCCATCCAGAGGACACACTCTGCCATGTTTAACCAGGTTCTGATACTTATCTGCACGCTGCTCTGCCTCGTCTTCACTGGGTTAGTCTGTATTTCTCTCTCTCTGAACATTTCCCTCTGCGTTAACCCCTTAGGTTCAGTTTGGGTCAAAGTGGTACAATACTACAGAGTGGTGGTTTTAAAGGTTTGAGCATTAGTTTAGCATCTTTTGAACACAAAGGTGTATATGACCACACAGAGGTCACCAGTTACACCGGCATGATTTAGTCCATCGTTTTATTTCTTGAAACTTCTGTTTGGTTATCGTTTGGCGTTAATAGACCATCCGGAAAGAGAAACAGCAAGTTAAAGTTACTCGAATATATTAAATAAGCTTAAATAACCTCGGACCCTGTCCGCGAGTAAGTTTCTTGAGATCTATTGTGTCTGTATTTTCAAATGAGTGAGACAGAGAAATCAGTTGAGTTACACCCATGTGGTCTCAGAAACCTAACCATGTAGATGACTGGAATTTCTTATATTTCAGGCTTGGAATGATGCATAAGATTATACTGCAGTCACTGGCCTTGTGACATTGTTAAGTTCTTGTCCGATACCAGTCAGAACCAAAATTTGGACCGCAGTCTGGGCCCAAGAAGACGTCACGTCGACACAGAGATCAGTGAAAGCTTCTTAGTTTAATGCTCAAAAAGCATATATATATATATATATATATATATATATATATATATATATATATATATATATATATATATATATATACACAGGAAATACTGATAAAGAACGATAAATGTCAATTGGAACAGGTCACATATAGAATCAGAGCAACTATTACGTAGGTTCGGGTGATACAGGAACTACAGATGTCTATTCTAGCAGATAATAATAATAAGAAGAGCCGAGAGAGAGAAGGAGAAGGGCACGGGCGATTAGGTGCTCGCAAAACAACTCCTTACAAGAGCAGAAACAATGCTATCTGTTCTGTTACACCGTGACATGGACTAGAGACCTTCAGAAGTGAGACACAGAGATCACGCCATGAAAACTTATCAGACATATGCACCACTATCCTTGTCGCATTTAAGCCAAATAATTAACTGGAGGCCAGTTACATTCTCACAGCATATTAAGCCATGAGCTTAAGTTACACAATTCATGGCCATGGCTTTGGTAGATATATTCATTTGTTTCCATGCCTTATTAAAAAAAAAATAATAACCACCATGTCCCCTCGGTGGCTTTGTACAACACTATAAATGAATTCCCGTTTATATGCTTGACTCGATTTCTCAGCAGTTTTATTGAATATTAAATACAAAGTGATATCAAATCAAAAATTCGTACGTTCAGGCCACTTTGAGTACCGCTGTGAAATTAAAGTCTTATAAATGACCGGGAATGTGAAGACACACTAGGAGGATATGCAGACATGGCGGGAAAAAAACGTATGTCTATTTCCGAAAATATTTGCACTGTTAACAAGCAAAGACTTCGCGAGGATATTTTGCTGCCTTTGTTTTTTTCTTCGCTGTTGCATGTGGCGTAATTCTAGTGTGTGACAAGAGTTTCTGTGTGTGCGTGTGTGTCTTTTTCAGCACGTGTGGGATACAGCACTTGGAGCGAGCCGGGAGAAACCGTCTCTCTCTCTTTAACGCTCTTTATTTTTGCATTGTCACTTTTTCCACCGTGGGTTTTGGTGATGTAACGCCTCAGATTTGGCCTTCACAGTTGCTTGTGGTGGTGATGATCTGTGTGGCGCTGGTGGTGCTTCCCCTTCAGGTCAGAGGACGCAAATATGCACACACACACACGTTTCTCATTCCCTCGTTCACTTTTTAACCCCTGCTTTTTAATGTAACCCCTGCTCACTATCTTCCTCGGTCCCTCTCTCAGTTTAATTGAAACGACACTTACTGACCTGAGCATATTACATTACAGTATTACCACCAGTGTTGGGGAAGCTATCTCTTTTTTTTTGCTCTTTGCAGTTTGAAGAACTGATTTATCTGTGGATGGAGAGGCAGAAGTCTGGAGGAAACTACAGCAGGCATCGTGCACAGACAGAGAAACACGCTGTGCTCTGCGTCAGTTCCCTGAAAATCGACCTGCTCATGGACTTCCTCAATGAGTTCTATGCTCACCCACACACACAGGTAAGAAAAGGTTCTTCTCTAATGGAACAAGCTACTGCTACGGAATACATTACCATCCTAATGTAAATTAAAGTAAATAACAGATGAGCTTGTATGTTTTGGATCGTGAGCAGGTCCTTTCTTCTCTCCACACTTTGGCCTTTCCATCACTGTGGTAGAGGTTAATCTTGGTTCCAGAACTTTTGTGGTTCATCTCTGTATTTCTTTGCAAATTCCACTCTGGCTTTCTGATTCTTACGGCCGATGAGCGGTTTGCATCGTGCGGTATGGCCTCTACATTTCTGCTCTCAAAGACTTCTTTGCAAAGTTGTTTTTCTTCACAGCCCTCACAATGTTTCTGTCACCAGCTGCTTTGCTCCTTGGACAGCCTGTTCAATGTCTGGTTGTTAGTACACCAGTGGCTTCTTTCTTTTTTCAGGACACGGTTGTATTGGCTATGTCCAAGGCTCTGGTTGATTTTCCCTCTTTTCCCGCTTTTCCCCCATAGACAGCTCTCTGGCCTTCATGTTGGTTGAAACCCAGGGCACAAACCAAGAGTATACATTCAAAGACTATTATTTCTTTAAACAGTTAGTCTAACAGGTGGGTGAGGGAGGGGGGCGGGGGACATTTGGTTAAATAAAACTGCAGAAAAGATTTATTAAGATTAAAGGTGTAGTAACACACAACTCACTAGCGGGCCCGCGGTGCCCCATGGTAGAAAAATGCCATAAAGGTGCCCTCTGGGCAGGGGAAAAGTGTGATGAAATGCTCTCTAGGGTGCTACTTTCGTGTGAGAAAACACGAATAAGTGCCCTCTAGGGTGCTCCTCCAGTGGTAAATACATGATGCAGTGCCCTATAGGGTTCCCCTATATGTGAGGAAACTTGATGAAGTATCGTAATGGGTGCCCTTCAGTAGAGAAAATAAGACGCAGTCTTCCTAACACACGAGAAAGTGAGATGACGTGCTGCTACTCGTGAGCAAACGGGTTCTCTTGGGTGCCTCTATAGTTGAATAAACAAGGACTGATGCCATCCAGGTGGATTTTTATTTTCCCGCTGCTACCCCCAGACAGCCTGTGTCCATTCATGACACAATTCGTGTGTGTGTGTGTGTGTGTGTGTGTGTGTGTGTGTGTGTGTAGGATTATTATGTGGTGATCCTGTGTCCATGTGAGGCTGACAGTCAAGTTAGAAGAGTTCTGCAGATTCCACTTTGGTCTCAGAGGGTCATATACCTGCAAGGCTCCGCCCTAAAAAACCAGGACCTCCTTCGAGCCAAGTGAGTGTGTGTGAGAGAGAGAGAGAGAACTCTGTCAGCAGACTCTGATACAGCTGTATCAGACAATTACAGCACCACATGCAAAAGCAATCCATTTTCTATGCTAATAAATACTTTCTAAAAAAAAACCAAAAAAAAAACAACAACAAATAAATAAAAGGCCATTTCAGGGGTTCTTTAAGGATTTAAGTTTCCTACATGGGTTCTACTCGGATCCCTTTTTGGTAGGAAAACGCTCAGCCGTACGGTCCTTCATCCCCGTTTCTGTGTTTTCTGTCTGCGATTTCCACTCTCCGTTTCTCATTCCTATATTTGTTCTTTCTCTCTTTCATCTGTTGCCATGGTGTTGAGTTCTTAGAGCCATGAAATGTTAATAACAGAGAAGAATTTTTAGCATTCAAGGCCTTTCTGTACAATAGACATTTCAGTGTGTGTGTGTGTGTGTGTGTGTGTGTGTGTGTGAGTCACCTGTTCATTGACTGTAATTGTGCCCCTTGATGTGTCATTTCTAACCCTGACCAGGTGATTGTCGGTGCTCTTCTGTGTTTATATTCCTGTGATTGTTTTGTTGTGTTGACGTCTTGTTCGTGTTTGCTGCTGCAGGATGGACGATGCGGAGGCTTGCTTTATTCTGAGCAGCAGGAACGAAGCGGATCGAATGGCTGCAGTAAGAAGAGCTTTACTCAGTCTCAGATCTTACGGATCCATAATGACCGATTACAACGTAAAAATGATCATCCACCCGACTGCGTAGCGATCATCACACCGATTGATAAGGACATCAGGCAGTCTCCAGTCTTGATTCACTTCAGACATTAGATACTGATTTTTAACAATTAGATCAATTAGAAACATTAACCGTATATGCTGCATTGTGTATTAATGATTTGCCAGTTTGATATTGTTTATACTTATTGTTACAAGTAGTCACCAATCGTTGGAGGTTGTAATCAATAACACTAGGATCCAAAAGATCCCCTACCAGGAACTCTTTACGTTTCATCCCAGCATTCATTATGAAATGTTTTCATGCTATTTTATATGTTTTTAAATTGACTTTGTCAGGATCATCAAACGATACTGAGAGCATGGGCAGTGAAGGATTTCGCCCCGAACTGCCCCCTCTACGTCCAGATCCTGAAACCTGAAAACAAGTTCCATGTCAAATTTGCGGGTGAGTGTTTGTAATCCAATACCGATTTCAACACGGCCTCGTTGCTCCGTCTTTGCAAGTTCCTCCTTGATTAAATCCTCACCGCCGTCTTTAATGGAACCGAAGACGTAGGTGGTTTTCACACCGCCCGTCCGAAAGCCCCCTTAAAGAGCCAAACTTACCCAGAAGTCTGTTTTCCCAAAACAATTAAAGATTGCTCGATGAAGCTGTATATAAGTGCAAAAAAGGGAGCAATGAAATACTTAACGTTTTGACAAATTCGAAATGCATTCAATCTGTGACATTAAAGTAGTACGCTACTCTGTACACTACAGGAGTTTTGTTTACTCTAATAACTATTTCGCCAGTTAGCAGCGTTGCTATACTTGCCATCAAGGTCAAATTGCGTGAGAAAGACGATCGGCATGTCCGTGTTGTTACGGAAGGGTTGACGGGGTGTCATGAAGACGCTATTGGAATATGACGTACAAATATTCTCCATAATTGTCAAAGTAGAGGGGTGTGTTTCCTGCTGTAGACCACGTGGTGTGTGAGGAGGAGTTTAAGTACGCGTTATTAGCTCTGAACTGCCTGTGTCCGGCCACGTCCACTCTCGTCACTCTGCTCGTCCACACGTCCCGCGGACAGTAAGTAGCCCAATCTTTATAATATTTATGATACCCTCTTTCGATGCCTCTCTGTCCGACTAACTCCACTGACATATTCGTAAAGAATACTGAAATTGTCTAGGATAAATACACTTCATTGGCCACTTTAATAGGAACACCTGTACACCTGCTCATTCGTCCAAATATCCAATCATGTGGCAACGATGCAAATCAAGAGCGTCAGTTAATGTTCACGTAAAACATCAGAATGTTGAGGAAATGTGATCTCAGCGACTTTAACGGTGGCACGTTTGTTGGCTGTCAACGTTATAGCAGTGCGAACGTTATCCGCTGACACGATTGGCTGATTGTATAACCGAATGAACGAGTAGGTGTACGGATGTTCCTATTAACACCATGCAATAAAATATATCTTTTTTTTACATTGTTTGTAAATTCTTCGTGACAGGTTAATAAACGTGTAAGTGTAATGACATGTTTATAACGTCTGTAGGGAAGGTCAGCAGTCTCCCGAGCAGTGGCAGAGGATGTACGGCCGCTGCTCCGGGAACGAAGTCTATCACATCCGACTCAGCGACAGCATGTTCTTCAGAGAGTTTGAGAGCAAGAGTTTTACCTATGCTGCTTTCCATGCACACAAAAAGTGAGTACACACACTCACACACACACACACACACACACACACACACGAGACCAAAGACACAGGGCCACATATATATGGCACATGGTTTTTCTTGGTGAAATCCTGTCATAACACAAACCCTTGATTGTTGGCCGTAACACTACACATGCATGCGCACATCCTTACATGTACATACATGCGTGTGTGTTTGTAGGTATGGCGTGTGTTTGATAGGGATAAAGAGAGAGGACAATAAAATGATCCTGCTGAACCCTGGTCCCCGTCATCTCATGGCTGTTGGAGACACCTGCTACTACATCAACATCACTAAGGAAGAAAACTCTGCATTTACTGTCAGACAGGAAACGCATCACAGGAAGAAACAGAGAAACAGTAACATTCTGAACAGCCCTTCTGAGCTCCCCGTCCACAGCATCATCGCTAGCATGGGTAAGAGCCACGTTTGTATGTAAATCATTTTCACATAATAGAACCCGAACGATAGCTTGCCCAGAGGTGTGAAAAGGGGCGTATGGGTGAAGAAAAGATGCGATAACTGGTACGTTTTTCAGAGAAACAATGATGTATTGAATGCGTGTTTCAGTCTTCTGTCTACGTGTGTTTGGCTGGCACTGATCAGTGATGGCATTCCCTATGACAGTAAATAATACAAGCAAACAAAGACTAGACATTCCTGATTCCAGTTTTTTGGAAATATACCCATATCAACCGTGGAATCATATTCAGGAGAGAAAGAGATGAATATTCATTCTGACCTTGGTTTGCTTTTAACCGCAATAAAAACTCGAGCCCTTTCCAGCTCGATTTTCAGTCGAGTAGCTCATCAAATGGGAAAAATGTGGTTTTGTATCGTCTAGGAACCGTTGCGATGGACTTCCAGAACACAAGCCCGACAGGAAACACGGCCAACCTGGCACTACCTTCAGAGAATGGACCAGAAAGTCGCCGAACCAGCATCGCTCCCGTTCTGGAGGTTGCGGACTCTGCTTCCTTACTGCCGTGTGACCTCCTCAGTGACCAATCCGAAGATGAAACCGCACACTCAGATGAGGATGTTCCCTCTGTCTCCGAGTATGTGACTTCATCCAGGGGATCCTAAGCTCAGGTTACTCTGTATATGGAGTCTCACATGTTCTCCCAGTATCAGATTGGGTTCCCTCCAGGTTCACCGGTTTCCTCTCACCCCACACAAATATGCCAAACAGGTGGATTGGCTATACCAAGTTGTGTCTAGGTGTAATTAACTGTGTGTTCATTAAATGTGTGCGCTATGGACTGGTGTCTCATCCAGGGTGTATCCCGTAGCCTTGTAGCTGCCATAACCCTACCCATGATAAAATGGGTTTCCGAGAAGAATGAATGAATGAAAGTTCTGACCATCTTGAATTTCTTAGGTCCGTAAGATTACTGACAGTGCTATCTAAATGTAAATATTTAATGATCGTCTCCTGAACTCATGAACTTGAAGTAGTCACCTTGCTAGCCAGCTTCATGAACTCCCGAACTAGCCTAAGTGACATTCAAACTAACAAACCTCACTAAGCAAATATATCATCCTCATATTTGGTTGCCAAGATACTGAAAAAATCCCCACTACACAGCCAGTTGTTTCTAATGCTTGTAATGTACTTGTTTCTAATGACTGCAGGTGTGTGAAAGGCTATCCTCCTAACTCACCCTACATAGGCAGCTCACCAACGCTGTGCCACCTCCTGCTCAATAAAGCCCCGTTCTGCTGTCTGCGTCTCGACCAGGTTAGCTACTGCTAACAGTTTTCGTTTTCTTCCATGGTCGCTCAACCCATACCTACCTTGCAGCCAGATTTAGCTCCAATACTGTTGCTTAATCTACCTTGATCATCCATAATAAGCTATCTTATTTATTTAGGAATTTCATACTAATTGGTTTTAGAGAGCATTAGTGATTTGTTTCGTATAATGTTGATTTAGGCGCAGGTGTACCACAAGGTTGTATGCTTTCCCCTGTGATTTATGAGGTATATCTATCTACATTATGAACATTGCTTAAGTATTAACCTTGGTTGATTATCATTACAGAGACAGCGGTATAACACAAGGACGCCTTATCTGGGCTCTAAAAGTGGTGTTTCCTGATTCATGCTCAAAATCGTTTAGTTACTTTTACAGCTAAAAGTATCGGAACAACAAAACCCAATTCTTCTGTTTTTGCTATACATTTGGGGTTTTGGGATCAAAAGATGAACCTGAGACAACAGATCAGAATTTCAGGCTTTATTTCTTGATATTCATACATAGATGTGTTAAACGACTTCGAACATGGCACCTTTGGTGACAGACCACCCGATATTTAGATGAACAAAAGTATTGGAACAAGCAGCCTTAAAGTAACTTATATTACACAACACTTAAAATTGTTTGCATCCTTTGCATGCAGTAAGTGCATCAAGCTGGTGACAGCATCACATTGTTGCATTCTACTTTTGTGATGCTTTTCCAGGCTTCTACTGCAGCTTCTTTCAGTTGTCGTTTAGGGTGTTTCTCCATTCTTCTTCGGGACGTGAAATGCATGCTCAATTGGTTGAAGGTCTGGTGATTGACTTGATCAGTCTAAAACCTTCCACTTTTTCCCCCTGATGAAGTCCTTTGTGTGTTTTGGGTCATTATCTTGCTGCATGATTAGATTAGATTTCCTCCGGGTACTCCGGTTTCCTCCGCCAGTCCAAAGACATGCATGGTAGGCTGATTGGCATGTCCAAATTCTCCGTAGTGTGTGAATGTGTATGTGAGTGTGCCCTGTGATGGATTCGCACCCTGTCCAGGGTGTACCCCGCCTTGTGCCCGATGCTCCCTGGGATAGGCGCCAGGTTCATCACTGAAGGTGATGGAAGGATATATATAGAATATGGAAGGATATATATACGTATAATGTTGGCAAATTGTTGACTCTGGACTTTGCGGTAGTAATGCATCACACCACTCCATCATTGATTACATTCCTATAACAGCATGTCCTGAACTCTTTCATTCCTTAATTAACTCTACTGATTATAGAAATGTTTTGTCTTTTACTATTTCAGGCATGTGAGCATGTTAGCTTTGAGGAAGCTAAAGCATATGGCTTCAAAAACAAGCTCATCATTGTGTCGGCTGAGACTGCGGGAAACGGCCTGTACAACTTCATTGTGCCCCTGAGAGCCTATTACAGACCCAGAAGAGAACTGAACCCAATCGTGCTGCTGCTTGACAACCTGTGTGTACACACACATACATACACCAACATTCGCTTACTCAAACGCACAAACATATACAAATACACATGGCAGGTGGACACGCATGTACACTAAGTGGCCAAAAGTTTGTGCACACCTCATCATCACACCGCTATGTGCTTGTTGAACATCTCATTCCAGATTTAGTTCCCCCTGGTGCAGTTAAAATAAGCTCCAAAATTCTTGGAAGGCTTTCCACTAGATTATGATTCTATTAAACATAGTGAGGTCAGGCACTGATGTCGGGCGAGGACGTCTGGTGCGCAGTCGACGTTCCAATTCATCCCAAAGGTGTTCGTTGGGGTTGAGGTCAGGACTCTCGAGTTCTTCCGCTCCAACCTTGGCAAATCATGTCTTCATGGCCCTCGCTTTGTGCACAAGATCATTGTTGTGTTTTGTTTTGTTTTATCCTGGTGGAGACCAAATGTCCCCACAAGCATAGGAATATCTCACAATTAACCTTGTGGGGACATTTGGCTGGTTTCCATGTGGAAATTGTGTTGTTGTTGTTGTTGTTGTTGTTGTTGTTTTGGGGTTTTTAAACAAAAACTGTGGCTTTTGTTTAAAAACCAAAAGAGCCTGTATGTTCCCTTTTGGTTACTGAATTTCTGTTTAGATATAGGCATAGCATTAATTAGGTTTATTAATTATTAAGGCAATGTAAGGACCTCACAAGGATAGTAAAACAAGCATATGTGTGTCACTGGAGTACAGAAGATGAATAAAACATATCTCTTTAGCTGTTTGATGTTGTACTGACCATCTTAAGTGTGTTTCAGCTGCACCTCATTGCACTTTCAAAGGTCGGGAAATGGATGAGAAATAATCGGTAACGCTGTGTTTTAAAATGAATTCGAGAACTTTTGACACTCAAAGGTGTTTTCTCTTTCCGATTTTTCTAACTTCTTTTGCTTTTTTCAAATCGATCTCGCTTGTCCTCCCTCTCTCCTGCGTCCACTGTATATTTCAAGGTGAAGTGTGGTTCAAATATAATGAACATTTGTGCTTCCTTGCCTTGTGCACTCAGGGCATGTTGCTGATGATGATGCTTTTGAGTTGAAAGAGGTTTCATCCTACACACACGCACACACACACACACACACACACGCACACACACACACACACACACACACACACACACACAAGGTCATACCTCTATAACAATTTTTGCATTTGCTGCTCACACACACACACACACACACACACACACACACACTTCCCTACCACTTTCACACACACACACACACACACACACACACACACACTTCCCTACCACTTTCACACACACACACACACACACACGCACACACTGCCAGGCACCGTGTCATCCAATAAGGATTGACTTTCACTAATATCACCATCTCAGGCAAACCTTTAGCAAGTTCATACATGTTTACGACAAACAGAAGACAACAATGGAGTTCCTGGTTCGTGGCGCCTGACCTGAGCCTTGAAGGCTTTTGTAAATAACTGACAAGTTATTTGTCCCCTTTTTCTTTACTTGCTTGGAAGGAGAAGGCTGTATATAACTTTGTAGAAACACCAAGCTAATGTCACCCAATCGCCAGCGATGTAGTGACAGTAAATTCCGAGAAATATTCTTTACTGGGTCCTTGGGTCAACAAAATACATGGCTTTTTTTTTTTTCTGTGCACATTTGTGGATAATGTGTATTAGTTGTGTATTGCTTTCGTGTTTGCCGTAGGCCTGATGAGCATTTCCTGGAAGCCATTTCCTGTTTTCCAATGGTCTACTACATGGTTGGAAGCATTGACAAGTAAGCATGTATTAAACTATTATTCTTACACTCAGATCTTTTTCTCTCCCTGCTAACAATATTTCAGCATTTACGAACCAGTTAGAGCGTCTGTCCGCATTTCCGCCCAAATATTTGGCAAATTCATAGCGATTTCCACGTCGGCCAAAAGAAACCTCAGATGGTCATGAAAAAGCAACAAGAGACTGCTGTTACAAGCGGGGGAAAAAACCCCAAAAAAACCCCTGTTCGTCTTTAACGTTTCGTTTTTAATTGGAAAGGTCATATTTGGAAATCTAAACTCGTTTCTGTGCATCTAAACATCTGTAGTAGACTAAGACGTTTGTACAGCCGTTACCGTCGAGACCTTTTGATCCTTTAATTGGCTCTCAGCGTTGACGCGGGGGTGAAATCTGACTGTTCACTTGTGTGATTGACAGCTTGGACAGCCTGCTGCAGTGTGGGGTGCTGTACGCTGATAACCTGGTGGTGGTGGATAAAGAGAGCACGATGAGCGCTGAGGAGGATTACATGGCAGACGCTAAAACTATTGTCAACGTTCAGACCATGTTCAGGTAGATCCAGACTGGAAGGCTCTTTATACAACAACAACAATAATAATAATAATAATAATAATAATAATAATAATAATAATAACAAACTCTCTCTCTCTCTCTCTCTGTAGGTTGTTCCCCAGTCTCAGCATCATCACAGAGCTGACTCACCCGTCCAATATGCGCTTCATGCAGTTCAGAGCAAAGGACAGCTACTCACTGGCTCTGTCCAGACTAGAGAAGGTAAGCAAAGGTTATAAGTCAGAGAATAATGCAAAGCTGAAAGAACAAGTTGTATGCGTTTGTGTTTATGTATTTGGCTCTGGAACCTTTTGAATGAACAATGAAACTATTTTCTTGTGTGTGTGTGTGTCTTTTTTTTTTCTATCTGTGTGTGTGTTTTCTTCAGAAGGAACGTGATAAAGGTTCTAATCTGGCCTTCATGTTCCGCCTGCCGTTTGCCGCCGGCCGAGTTTTCAGCATCAGCATGCTGGATACACTCCTGTACCAGGTGTGAGTTTTTACCACTTATACGGTGCTTATGTGTTCATGTGAGAGAACAGACGAAAAAAAATAATACAGACTGTGAGATCGAATTATAATTGTGGTGTACCGATTTGTCGCACACTTTTAATTTTACATACAGTGAGACAACGCCCCCTGTTGGATGGCATTTACCACGACCTCATGCTGTAATATGTATTATTATGTAAGGTTTCAGGATTCCTGCGTGCACTAGTGTAATGCATAATTCCAAGCAACGTGGCCTAAATCCCCTCCCCCCCCCCCCCCCCCCCCCAACATCACCACCACCGCCACCCAGTAAGAGCGAGGGACATGGAGGATTAACAAGAGCAAAACTACATCACCTAGAAATGTCCCTGGCACCCATGTCGTCTGTGTTTTTTGTACATTTATAAGTTTTCGTTAATGTTCCTAGACCAGGTTCGTAACAATTCCATTTCAACATGTCATCATACACCCCCCCCCATTCATTTTGAATGCAGCATGAGTGACACCTGGGTGTTTGTTTGGAAGTGTGGGTGTGACAGAGTGTATAATAACACTTTTACAAACATAATGAAGTGTGTAGCTGTATTTGAGTGCATGTGAGTAGGAATCTGCGACAGTATATTGTATAACCAGGAATTATTTGAATGAGCAACAAAGGCCGTTTTCACTGTTGGTAATGGTATATCTAAACAGTTTAACATCTTTTTATACACTTCTCCAGCTCTGTGTGAGGTCAGTGTCTTCAGTTTTAGGTCTCGGTGACTGTCTAATAGTTGGTTATAGAATGTAAAATTACAGTTCTGCCATGTCAGTGTCTGCTGTGGCACATTCAGCTGTCAGTAGGCATGGAGTGGATCGTTTCTGACGGATGATTATGTGCGATCCACTATATTTCTGTTTCGTTTCGTCCCTGAAGTGTTTCGTCAAGGACTACATGATCTCGATTACACGTCTGCTGTTGGGGCTCGACACCACACCTGGATCGGGATACCTGTGTGCTGTGAGTCAACAATACGTCTGTGGTCTGTGTTTGTTTGGAAGTGTGAGTCTGAGTGTGAAGATGATCTGTATGGAGTCAAAAAGATTGTAAAACGATACTGAAGGTACTAATATGTGTAGTTGGATTTGTGCCCTGCATGTAAAGGATGCGTAAATGAATAGAAAGGCGTAACAGTATGCCTAAAGAGTTCTGATATCGTTTTACACCTTTCTTCAGCGCTGTGAAGAGTCAACGACGTACATTTTTAGTCTTAATAACTGTTTAATAACTGGCTGCTCATGGATTTGGAACTAGATTGCACTTGGCAGATGTCTTTTATTAAACAAGGCACCTTACTATGGCGCATTTAAATAAATGATGATAAATAAATGATTAGTGTGTGTGTGTGTGTGTGTGTGTGTGTGTGTCCATTCAGATGCGTGTTCGTGAGTGTGACCTGTGGATCCGTACATATGGAAGACTGTTCCAGAAACTTTGCTCCACGAGCTCTGAGATCCCTTTTGGAATTTATCGCACTGAGTCCCACATGTTCCTGTCATCTAAGGTGACACACACACACACACACACACACACACACACACACACACACACACACACACACTCAGAGAGATTGCGTGTTCAAGGTCTGACAGTGCCACAGTCATACATTGGCCGGGAACCAAGCCAATCACAGTCAGTACTTAGCCAGTTGTGTGCATCTGTATGCTCATGTATGGGGGAGAGAACAGATAGAGTTTTCCTTCAAGTGACTACCCTGTGACGAAAAGATAACCGGAAGCAAGTCTTCACATAGACATATGGGTATAGTGTGCTTATACTGTACTAGACCCAGACGTGCTAATCAGAACTGGAACAGGAAGTGAACAACAGAAGTAGAACTCCAGTGACACTGATCTCTGCTGACTGGGCTATTGTAAAAAAAATAAAGAAAATAAAAAAAAAGGTAACATTCTATTGGTTGATTGTTTTTCTGTTGTTTTCTGTCAAGTCCCAATGTTCAGGTAGCGCAGAAGGATGGGCAGACACCAAGGAGAAGGGGGAGGAGCCGAAAGTACTGATTCATAGTTCTTCAGGAAGCGACCAATCAGATCACTCTGTTTTGAGGAGGAAGAGCATGCACTGGACACGGCGCCTGAGTAGGCGGGCCATGAAGAGGAGCGACTCTGCTTTTTTCTCTGGTCAGACCAAACATGGCGTGTCCCGGCTCTCGGAGAGGGCAGAGTTAACGGAGCTTGTCAGGAATCGCATGCAGCACCTAGGCCTACACACAGGATTCAGTAAATACCTATTGAAAATGCCCACTACCAGTAATTGATTTTGTTTTATCAAAAACGAATATAATTTTGATCAATATTTTTCTAACTGTATTGTATTCATTGACTAAATTAGGCCCTGGTTTGTGTTTGCACTTTGTTCTCCAACCGTCACTCTTCCTCATCCGTATACTAACCTGTTCTCTTTCTTGTTCTCATTTTTCCCGATCTCTCTCTCTCTCTCTCTCTCTCTCTTCACCGCTGTTTGTTCCTCTCTGCAGAAGACGTCACCAATCTGACAGCCAGCGATGTCATGAACAGAGTCAATTTAGGTTACCTACAAGGTAAAACTCTCCAAACGTCAAGTCAAACATTCTCCACTTTTTCAGAATGATGACAGAATGATGCCCAGCACACAGTGTGCCAAACTAATTATTAGCAGAAAGGCAGTTTTCAGAGACGATCCATTTCAGTCTGGCATCTCGCCTAGACACCTAAGGATGACCTTAAGAGACTTCAGTACAAGGAGAGATCCCATATCCTTTTATAGAGGACATAATAAGTCTATAAGATACCAAAGAAAGGTGTATAGAAGCCACCTTTAGTGTAGGACCTGCTGCCATCGAGCAGGCACAGGTGATCTGTGACATCTAAAATGTATAAATATGAACATATCGGAATAAATAGAACTTCACATCAGATAGTTCGAGTTACAGATGTGAGGTCCAATTGGTGTTGCAGGTGAGCTGAATGACCAGCAGAACTCTCTCTCCTACGTGCTGGTTAATCCTGGTCCTGACACGCCTCTCCAGCTACACGATGTTGTGTAAGTACCAGAAATACTGACGTCTCTAAAACTAGCACAATTTCAATTTCACAACGGGACATGAAGCTACTGGAAGCCATGTTAACTAATGCGATTTATCTCACGTCTGGGATCTCGGTGCGTAAGGGTGGAGAAAAACCAACTTTATTTATTTATTTATTTATTTATTTATTTTCGTTTCATGGCTTTCTAGAACTGCACTGGGACAAATCTGATCTCATTAACTGTCTAACAAATCAGTTTTACTTTTAAACCTGATGAAACGAACGTGACGTGCTGCCTCATGTTCCGGCAGGTTCCTGATTCGGCCAGATCCGCTGGCTCACATTCCAGACGAGAGCACGACCCGGACGAAAAGTTAAACCGCACGTAACCTGTGCCAATCTTGTAAGGTGTGAGCAAAACCTAAGACTGCCCTGAAATGAATTTTTATAAGTTTAAGTTTGGAATTTTCAGTCAATTTCTGGATCATACCAATGACACTAAGACAGAACTAAGTCACTTTTTTTTTTAATCAGGGCAGTGGTAGCTCTAATTGGACTACTAATTGGACTAACTGGACTAGTAATCAGAAGGTCATTAGTTCAAATCCCAGCACTACCAATCTGCCACTGTTGGGCCCTTCAGTAAGGCCCTTAACCCTCAGTTAATTAGATTAAATTAGATAAACGTAAGCCGCTCTGTATAATGATGTTTGTCAAATGCCATAAGGACCTGTTTTATTAAGTGAACATAACGTCCTGTAGCCAAACAGCGTTAAGACCTTCAGCTGTATGGAGTATAAATAGTCTTACTTTTAGGCTTCTGATTAAACAAAAGTGTTAATAACGTGTATTAATAACACTCTCAATTGGAAGTCAATGCCAGGACTCAGGAATAAATTTGTTTTGCATATCCTTAAAGTCATGTTCTAAAATTTCTGTCCAGAACTTTCTCTATATTTTGGCTAATCAGAAGCGTATCTAATCACTACTCTATCTTCTTTTTTAATTACTGGGAAGTTAAGGGCTATGTGTATAAGTAAGGACCAGTGTCGGTGATGTGGGAC
Organism: Ictalurus furcatus; assembly: GCF_023375685.1. NCBI lineage: Eukaryota > Metazoa > Chordata > Actinopteri > Siluriformes > Ictaluridae > Ictalurus > Ictalurus furcatus. The sequence continues at coordinate 1,418,472 of NC_071272.1, forward strand.
ATCGTTAAGGACCCTTAGGTTATCAGGTTGCATTCCAAGATCTGTCCCAAAACACATACAGTATCTCACAGAAGTGAGTACACCCCTGACATTTGTGTAAATATTTGATTAGATCTTTTCATGTGACAACACTGAAGAAGTGACACTTTGCTACAATGTAAAGTAGTGAGTGTGCAGCTTGTGTAACAGTGTAAATTTGCCGTCCCCTCAAAATAATTCAACACACAGCCGTTAATGTCTAAACCGCTGGCAACAAAAGTGAGTACACCCCTAAGTGAAAATGTCCAAATTGGGCCCAATTAGCCATTTTCCCTCCCCGGTGTCATGTGACTTGTTAGTGTTACAAGGTCTCAGGTGTGAATGGGGAGCAGGTGTGTTCAATTTGGTGTCATCGCTCTCACACTCCCTCATACTGGTCACTGGAAGTCCAACATGGCACCTCATGGCAAAGAACTCTCTGAGGATCTGAGATCTTTGGTTGTTGTGATATTTATCTGTCAGAGTATAGTCTGCTGGCATGATTCTTAGCCTTCTGGGTAAGACTAGGTCCATACTGATCTGTTTAACCTCTCCAAAACTCTTGTTGACCTTGGTAAACTGGTCTGGAGTTGGAACATTAAAAAACAACTACAACCTGGAGATATACAAATGGCCGTGCCTCCGTTTCAGTATTGCTTTTAAATCACCCTTGTCATCTTGGGCGTAGTATTTCCTCTTGGCGGAATCACCGTGTCCCCTTGAACAGCTGTTCCATTATTTTTGTCAGCTCCAGTGAAGTTCATTAGATGACCAGTAGATGTCAATCAAGTTAACATTATTGTGGACTTCTTTCAGAAGGTTGTAGGTAACGAGTGCGATCCGTAGGAATTACAGAACTGTGGCCTCACTCAAGTGTAAACTGTGTGAAATCTGCAGTGTGTCTTTATGATGAGCAGGTGGATACAAATATTTATATTTATATTTATATTTACAGTATATTTATATTTATATTCTAAGTCTGAAATGTTTACAGTTGTAGTCTGATCAGTAGAGGGTGCCAATGAGTTTGGTTTCAGAACAGAATTCAGGACCTTATTACCTCATATTACTGCCTCAAGTATTAGTACAGAACATAATGTGCTATAATGATATTATTCGAATAGATATCATATTTTTAATTGTTGTTTTACAAAGAGTGGTGATAATATAGCCAGGGTAAACTGATCTTAGATCAGTGTAAAAATTAACTATGATCCTTTCTGAGGATTTGTTCCATTTGCTGCTGGTGAAGATTTTACTTGGTCATATTATTGCTGCTGCTGTTGTTGTTGTTGTTGTTGATGTTGTTATATTTGAGCATTAAAAATTGTATCATTCTGAAACGGGTAAATACCTCATTATTATTGCCTTTTATGTTGGTAATTAGGAAAGGATTATTTTCTTAATTACTGCTTGTTCATGGATTTTTAAATGTACTGTACATGAGCAATGTGGTCAGTTCACAAAGTTCAAACGTTTAATATGATATTTGTCATTGTAAAAGTCGCTTTTGTGTTGTGAACCTAGTCTTAGCACTCAGTTACGGATAATGAATGTAATATATTTACAGTTGTTGATTTAAGGAGCTATGTGTAAGGTTAAAGACGTTAACTGTGCTCCTTTCTAAATGGTGCCGTTATTGTCAATAATATAAACTATGAATAAAATAGTTAGAGTTCATTGTTGTGGATTACTTATTTCATATTACTGACATACTTATATACGTTTACATCTGTGAGTAACCTTTTGTTTGACCTACGAAAGACGGAACAAACTGAATAATAGTGTTCACTGCCCGTTTGTAGTCGTGATTTAGTTGATAAATCGGTCAATAAGATCACAACGTTCGTGTTTATAAATTAATTTGTGAAGTATAGTCATGCATAGTTTAGAAATGGATATAGCTTATGAACTGGTTAAGCAATTAAAAATATCGTTTGCTTTGCTTCATACTGTACAGTGCACCCTTGGTAAATACGAGCAAAGAAGGCTGTGAAAAATGGTGTTTATTGCCTAAAAAGCTCGATTTTGGTTCCATCTGACCACAGAACCCGATCCCATTTGAAGGTCCAGTAGTGTCTGGCAAACTGAAGACGCTCGAGTTTGTTTTTACATACATATATTTAACAAATATATATATATATTTTTTTTTTTTTTGAATAAACCTGAGTTCTGTTTGCAGTTGTTTATATACATGAGAGCAGAGTATTTTTGTGAATTTTTTTTGAACAAAAGATCAAAAGGTTCAACAATAAAAAAAATAAAAAAATTTCACAACCTTCTTTGCTCATGTTTAGCAAGGGTGCTAATATTAGTGGAGGGCAGTGTATGTCCACAGTACATAGAACAAGAAAGAAGACCACCGATGAACACACGTGTGAAGGTTTCTCAAGTTTTGACGAGAACTCGATGCTAATCGTGAGAGATGTTCGCTGAAAGCTGATTGGCTGATGGCAGTAACTCGCTCATAATCAGACATCTAGTCACAAATGAGCAGAGCGACGCAGTACACCGAATTTCAGTTCAATCAGGCTTTCAGAATCCTGAGAAACAGCTAATTGAAGGCTCCCTGTTGATGACCACAATGGCTTTGTGTTCTAGCACTTTGTACTTGGAACCGTAATTATCTAAACATCTGCCCCGTGAACTTTGCATTTAAAGAAAGTAAGAATCTTACATGTAGGTCCTTTGAGATTCAATGCTTTAAGATGAAGTGATGTTTTGATTATATTCGCGGTATCAGTGTCGTTTATGATTGGTTGTCAGGTGAATCTACAGTATCGATTGTACAACTGCACTGTTATAAATAAAGTAAGGTTGCAGTAATGTTTGACATTGTGATTTTGAAGTGTCACAGACTCAAATGATTATTTTTTTGTTGTTGTTGTTGTTCCTCCACAGTCCAAACAGTCCAAAAAGCTCATTCTTCCCGTTCCTTATCATTTATTCGGTATAAATGCGTTTTTAAATGGATGGAAATCAATCAAAAACAAACAAACAAACAAACAGGAAATGTAGGATTTTAGGAATCACATGGCTCATGGGAGTCTGTAGCTGTGTCTCAAATTGTAAGGAAAGGACCGTCCAAGCTGTTATCAGCGTCAGGTCCAAAAGCCAGAGATTTAGGGCTGTGTGTGCAGACGTGCACTGTAAAGAGTTATCCTTTGTTGTTACTGCTAGCATATTTATGCTAAATACTGAGAACTGATGCAATAAAAGCAACCGAAACTTAAAACTTGGGGGAAAAAAACCCTCCTTTTCTCACACACACACACACACACACACACACACACACAAAGGAGTGACTGAAAAAAGATATTATTTCAGGTCAGGTCAAGACAGAGAGTGTGACAGCAGAATGTGTTTGGTGCCAAACCATGGATCTGAGAGCCTCTTCCATAATTCTCTGTAACTCACACACACACACACACACACACACACACATACACACGCACAAACATGCACACACTCTTTTGCATGTAAGTTTCGGTCGGCAGGTCTGAGCAAGAACATGAGACTGCTAGGTGTGTGAATTGTGTGTGTGTGTGTGTGTGTGTGTGTGTGTGTGTGTGTGTGTGTTTTAGGGTAAGCCTAAGATCGGTGTGGCTTAATTGAACCGTTCAGCGAAACCGAATGTGTGGAGAGAGAAGCAAGATAAGCACAACACTCTCTCAGTCACACGCCTGTACACACGCACTCACCGGAGAACAGAATCCCACACACTCCAGTATGGGATTTTCCAAGATCAGCATTTTGTTATTAATAAAAATAAATAGCAACACAACAAAAGTTAGCAACAAAAGTTGGAGTCCACTGCGGATGACTGGTGACTGTGGTTCTATTAATCTGGCATAATCACCAGGGGTGGTGAGAAACACCTAGATACCTCCGTGTGCGAAGCCCGGACATGCCTATATCTCCTAAAAACATGACGCAGCATTTGCACTACTCCAACTACACCAGCACCAAATGGCAAGGAACCCTGGGAATTATCTGGGGTTCGTGGAACAACAGTGACATGCAAAACTAGTGCTCTATTTCACACCTCCTAACCACCAGGGGTGGTGTGTACCACCTGGACAAAGTATGCCTACAATGTGAACAGAACTATCCTTAGAACTAACATAAAGGTGCTCCGAGACGACAGCTGAGGCAGAATCTAGAGAAAGCCCAGGTAGCAACAGTCCAGACTTCCTCGAGCGAGTGAGGAATCTAAATAAAGCCCAGGAGGAGAAGACGCTACTCGTAGGCTTGCATGTCACAGTCGAGGCTAGGCATCCAGCCCATCTACAGAGTGGGCCAGCTTCTGTTTAGACAAAGGGAGCCCCCATGTCTTTCCTCCATGGCAGAAGAACAGTTGGTCTGAGGATCGAATGGCCACCACCTGGTGTAAGGCAAACCTTGAAAAGCATCTGTTTCCACGGCAATGGGAAGACGAAAATCTCAACAACCACAGATACACCAAAATGAACAAGTCCTGTGGTTGCACAACTATATTTGTCACCCTTACCACATTGAAAGGCAGAGTCTTTAGAAACCTCTCAAATCTAGAACGGACATCCTTCTTCTGAACAAGGAAGTACGTAGAATAGAAGACCTCGTATTGCATCTCAGTCCAAGAGGGAACAAACTTCTTGGGATGTTTCAGTACCTTTTGGAGTCTGACAAGGCCTTGAACCCCAAAACACCTGGCAGCCAGCAACAGAACTTCAGGTTGTATCCCTGTGGTATTGTTATCAGGAACCACTGATCTGATGCATGTCCAGTATTTTTTGGTTGTAAAGCATCCCACTGACAGCTCCTGCCCTAAAGGGGCATGCTGAGTGAGACTCATTCATGCTGGAGGAGCTGTCTAGAGCCCGTGCCATGTGGTGGCTGAGGGGTACTCAGATGCCTGCCAAGGGTCTGTTTTAGGCATTGAAAAATAGAACTAGTTTGTGGTGAACTAAAGATGGTGCATTTGGCTGCACTGGCTTTGTGATCCTGAAATCTGCATCCTCCTATCCAGGGTCTCTTTGCCAGCATGACCAAAGAGTTAAGCTTGCCTGCAAGACAGATTCTGCAGGGTTGATTTCGACCGTCAGGCAGGGTCTATTGTGACACCTCATCTTTGAGAGGATCAATCCCAAGTCAGTGAGCACAAAGGTTAGGGTTAGGGTTAGGCTAACCCTAACCCTAACCCTAGTACCTATATTTGGCTTGCAGGAGATTCAGACACTGGCTGCACTGTCTTGTAACCTGGTTATTTTTGGCTATCCATTTGGTATAGCATACTGTATAGAGTGATTCCGGCCCAAGTGCAAAGAATACAGCAGTATGTTGTGCGGAAGGAAAACCCCACTTTAACCCCAGAGATATGGATTATCAGAAATCCAGTGAATTAAGCCGAATCAGCATTAAACAGTGCTTGATGTGCACAGGAAAACAATTCGGAACATGAGCCACCGGCCTATTATTCGGCTAGAGGGTTGGGGTGAGGAATATTTAGGTGGGACAACACCAAGTGCATCTGTACAAGTGCTTGAACAAGTACAAGAAGCACATCAAAGAGAACGAGAAGTGACTCCAGCTGTGGAGGACAGGTCACCAGAAGCCCAGTAACACTTTACAATAACAGCACACGAACAATCACGCACTAATCACTGAATTAATTCTTACTTAAATATGAGTTAATCATGTACCAATCGTGAAGTAATGAAGAGCTAACCTTGACTACGATGTGAGTCGTATGAACTCATGCATGAATAACGACCACCTTAACTACCAACATATTTTGTGTCGGATTTCCTTCTCGAAGGAGTTTTATTATCCTTTCCGTTGTTTCAGTTGACAACTCTTTCGTTGGGGCCATGTTTCCTTTCAAAACATATAGAGGTTAAGATCTGTAAGCACTCTTTAAAGGGTCTGTAAGCATTCTCTTTTAACTGCAGACAAATTTGCATTTTTAGACACGTGCTGGTATTTGTTTTAGAAATGCAAATTACAAGGTGATTCCGTCAATTTTTTTCCCCCTCTGTTTGACCTGGGGGAAAAAATGCCATAAATTAAAATAATTGAATTTAACTTGTTTGAGGTATGCTTCACAAAGCCAGAATGTTCAGCAATTAAACAAAAATTGTTTTGTGTCATATCTGTGATTTGTTCATTATTATTATTATTATTATTATTATTATTATTATTATTATTATTTACTCATTGGTTTAATATAAGATGTTAGGAGATAACAATTATCACCGTATATTAGGATACATTGAAACAATTGAAACGTGCTATCACACAACCGGAAATTCAGTTTAATTGTGTGAAACCGGCTGTTTATCTATCTTCTACCCTCATGTATGCATGTGTATTGTTGTTGTTGTTGGGGTTTTTTTTTTTTGTAAATGTGTATGTTGTGTCATCAAGAAGTGCAAGTAGCATGATGCCCTCAGGGCTGAACCTGCATGCTGAAGTTGCACAGATCAGCGCACACACACACACACACACACACACACACACACACACACTTTTCGCAACTTGTCTGAAAGTGAAAAATGTCAGAAAGCATTTCACACACAGATAAAGTCGACTATGCGCATGCACATGTCAGACAACATGGAGTGATAGGATGGAATTGCATGCACATCTTTTGCACGTACACTTATGCACACACACACACACACACACACACACACACACAAACATGCAGAGTTTATACAGGAAATGCACTCCTTTTTCGACAGTATGTAAAAAATCAAAAATAATAAAAATCCAAACACTGCTTTTTAAACAATTACGATATTTATATGATTTAAATTTTATATTTACATTTACGGCATTTGGCATTATCCAGAAGTGCTTTGAAGTCTCTATCAATAAATACATCCTAATCCTGATACTGGTTTGATAGGTCATGGACTAAGAACACCATCAGTCTCCAAAACTGTACTTGGGGAAGGCGGAGGAGGGGACGGGGGGGTTGAGTTCGTTCCACTACCGAGCTGCCAGAACAGAGAAGGGTCTTGATGCATGCCTTCCTTATACCCAGAGAGATGATGGGATCAGTTGAGCAGTGCATCCAGCATTCCTGTTTTCTCCCTCTTTTTCTCTCTGTCTCTGTCTTTCTTTGTGTGTGTGTGTGTGTGTGTGTGTGTGTGTGTGTGTGCCATAGACCATAATGAACACTCTTTTTGTTGTTGTTGTTGTTGTTTAGACATAAACACTAATTCACTTGTTGTCAATAACAACACTCAAAACCCACCCATTGTTTATAGACAACAACAATTTACCAACCTGCAGGTCCCTATGTCTGAGAGAAACACCAAGAGCTCGTTTATTTAGTCTGCATTATTCAAGAATTAATTCAGGATCCACTGGAACTCTGACCAGATACTAGAGACGAATGAATGAATTAGTTAATGAGATAAAGTTTTAGCCTTGTGCCCCATGCTCCCTGGGATAGGCTCCAGGTTCCCCGTGACCATGAAGGAAGGATAAGCGGTATAGAAGATGGATGGATGGATGGATGGAAAAAGTTTTAGCCATCTGAGAAATCCACATATTAAAATTCAAGCTTATCTGAATATCCTCCGCGTTTATTTGAGTTTTTTTGTTTTTTTTTTCTTCCCCAAATGTTAACACTCTTAAGAGCTCCTAGCTCTTAATAGCTGATAAGACAATACATTTTTGTACTTACGTTAGTGAGGAATCATGAAAACTTGTCAGAGAAACATGATTAGTATTCAACGTTGAGACTTTTTGTTGGACGAGGCGTGTGTGCTGCAGGTAATAGGTGTAATGTTAAATTTTCCCGAGGAAACGGGATGAAACATTGCGTGTGCTGAGACTCCAGGGCGCCTGTTGGCAAAATAAACAAATAACTGAACTAGACTTTATCTGAACACAATGCCCTGTAACATAGTTACAGTAGTTTGTGTGTGTGTGTGTGTGTGTGTGGTGTCACATTTGTGTAGGCATCAGCTGGTGTAAAGGTGGAGCGTTTGCCTGCGTAACGCTGCCATTAACGATTCTTCACTCTTTAACACGGTTATCATATCACCAGTGCAGCTGTCTCCAAACACGTGCACACACACACACACACACACACACACACACACACACACACACACACACAAGCTGAGCAAACTATTCAACCTGTAGTGATCAGGATGGAACTGATGACCATCTACTGAACAACGTCCAGCAAAGACTTGATGAGAGGTACAATATGGACTCGTGTTGGAGGACTGAAGACCACCCATTCCACACATGCATTTACACACACATGCAGATGGCCGTATCCAGAGCACCTTACTGAAGTGATCTGTAATCTCCAGCAACACTATATCAACTTAGACAAACAGCTCAACGTCTAAGAAGCTTAAACCCTGTTAGAGAGTGACTTGGTAAAGTTGTGTTCTGACGTTTTACAACATGAACCTGTCTGATTTAGAGAACACCCAGGTCTGTGAAGGCTGTCTGTGCACCAGTTGCTGCTCTACTTCTGCTTGGAGCTTCCTCAACTTCTTCTGCTGTGGATGGTCCCACATGGACACCCTAAATCAGGGCTATTTCTGGCTATTTTGGCACCCTAGGCGTCCTCTTCCTCTAATATAATCATCAGTCATAGAAGCTTCTTTTTTTTTTTTAAATTATAGTCATTTTGATTCTTTTATTCAAACATACAGTATGTGACAAAATCATTGGTACACCTAAAACTATTCAAAACAAATGCGTTGCTGGGACTACGGTTGCCTTAGCGATGGCCTTGGGGCTGTAATTACCACATACAATTTTGCACTCGGGTCTCCTTTAGTGAACAGTGGACTAGTTCAACAAAACAGACTTCATATTGAACCATAATGAACTTCCTTTTACTTTCACACTATCCGTCGTGACCCAGATGAGGACGGGTTCCCTTCTGAGTCTGGTTCCTCTCAAGGTTTCTTCCTCATATCATCTCAGGGAGTTTTTCCTCACCACCGTCACCACCGGCTCGCCCAATAGGGATAAATTCACACCCTTAAAAATCT